>NC_041386.1:206861938-206975103 GCF_002162155.2 Triticum dicoccoides | reverse complement strand
CCGGTGACCTCCGCCTTCCACTCCACCCTCTCCTTCTCTCCACGCCGAAACCCTAGATGGCCGCCATGGCAACCTCTCTCCAGCGTCCCTCTCTTTCTCCCATCGGCGACCACAACCATGGCCTCCACCTCCCCTTCCCTTCCTGGCTGGAGATCCACTCAATTCCTCTTCCTCCCCCGATTCCTCCCCAATCTCGCCGCTGGCCGACTACCACCCCCACCGGCGACCTCCCTCCATCCCTCCTGAGATTTACGGATGTGGCGAGGCAGATCGCCAGATCCCCGCCACGCCGGACCGGTGAGATCCAGCTCCTTGTCAATCCCATGGCCTCCGCGACGGCGCGAGTCCTCCTCCTCGTTCGCGTTGTCACCTCCTCCCTCGCGGGGCGGACGGACGCCCTTCGGTCACTGGGCATCGGCGATGAGGCATGGGCCGGGGCCGCCGCGCAGGGGGACGATGCCGTGGACCTCAACCCCACCAGCTTGGACGCCTTCCCCACGGCCTCGCGGGAGCAGTTCACGGTCGTCGAGTACTTCTCCCACTGGTCAGTCGCTCCCCGGCTTGATTCTCCCATCGGGACCATTTGACGGAAGCGTCCAAGTCGAGCCAGGTCAACAAGTTTTGAATCTGAACACTCCTAGTTCATTAGCACACTCTGAATGTTGTTGTTGGCATGAAACTGAAGACCAATTTGGCAAAGGCAGGGGAACAAGCCTAACTGGTTGGTGCCTCCACATGTCGGCCGGTGCCTGTGGTGGATGTAGACAAATGGAAGGACTCGTATGCAACCGAGCATGCTAGGTATCTTCTAATGCGTTTCATGATCATTCAGAGTTCAGGTCTGGTGCACATGCTCAAAATCATAAACCCTCTAGTTGTAAAACTGATAAATTTTCACCTAAGTTGGTCGTCTACTAGAGTAATGCTCAACACCTTGCTAGATATCATACAGCTATGTGATATTGTATACGTGCATGTGTTAAAAATTGGCTTTAATTCAATACTTTGCTATTTGTCAATATATATATGTTTACGTACAATACTGAAATATGCTTATTTTTTGACTTGACAGCCGTGTACAATATGTGTACAATGTTATCAGAGAAATGTCTAAAGTACTATGCATACTTAACATGCTAAAAATGCCCGCACTAATAGCTATGTGATCCATGGCACTTGGCCGCCTGCCTGCCCGCGCTAATAGCTCTGTGATCCATGGCAGCAAATGCGTGGCTATTTTGTATGTCTGATTTTGTGGTTACAGGCTTGCGGAGCCTGTCATTGTTCTTAGTGTGCTGTTGTGATTCTTGAGCGGTGTCAATGGCGTGTACAGGTATCGTTTGTAGTATAAAAAGGGCCACAATCAGGAGTAGGATTTGGATTACTGTTGTGAAGATCATGAATTTCTATCTCATTTTCCTGCTCTATGCCTCATTTATCCAAATCTAGGATGACTAGATCTAGATATGGAACGTGTTTGGTTGTCGTTTTGCAACTATCTGGTCTGTACTTGCTATGCATCTATGCCCAAGTGACGCCCGTTTGTGAAAACTGGTTGTTATGAATAGGTAGTGGTATCATTTTGGTTGTTTGGATATGCTAGAGGGTCTTGTGTAAATTTGTTAGCATATGCTTCAGTCAGCCTGTTCATGCAGTCGATTAGTCAAAGTTTACTGGAGTACTTATTATACACATGAAAAAGAAAGTCTTACAAATGCTAATTGATTGGGTATTTCAGTTTGACTATATCTCTAGCACTGACAAATACCATTTCTTCTTCAAATATATATGGGAGTTGCTTGTTCAACACTGGTAAATATCATTGCTTGTTTCTAGAGGTTCTTGTTCTTCCTCGACCTCCATGGGGCGTGTGAGCCGGCAGCTGGCCATCTCCGGCGAGCCCGACCATGACGACTGATGCCGAAGGCCGCGAGTGATGCCAAGCTCATGATCCAGTCCCTCACCAAGGCCTACACCACCACACCGATGAATCTCAAGGCAATTTTCATTTTCTTTCCCTAGCAGTATTTTTTCCGTCTGCCACTCGTGACTGCCGGGTTAATGATGTACTTCTCGTGCCCCACCAAGTACAATAGCATTAGGTTAATTTGCAGAAGTGATGTTACTCAATTTTTTCTATGCCATGGTACAGTTATGATTCGAATCGTAGGAAGTTAACACGAGCTTGTTTGGCCCAATATTAGAAATGTTTTTTATAATATTTTACCATCCCTTACTAATCACCCATTTAATGGTTTAACATAGTGCATACATATACTGTAAAATGCTTACATTTTCAGTCTTGAACTTTGGCTAAGATTAATATATTAGTATTAGCAAAAAAGTGGTCTTTGGGAATAGTATAAAATATCGGACATGCTTTCATTAGGTTCATTATGGTACCAGCCTATACTATTTGCCAAATTGATTTGCTTGCCTGCTGCCATGAATTCTTGACAGGTTCAGGTCTCTGCTGGTTGTTTTCAACTATGTCCCATGTTCTTATTTACACTCCATGATGGCAACACAACCAACTTATACCATCACAATATATTTCTATTTTTCTCTCAAGATTTAATTGATGTTGTTTCAACTTTGAATTGCTTCTGTATAAGGCCTATATTGCAATTGAGATTTAAAATTGTGGTTGTTCCTCTTTTACAGAAGCTCAAGTGTGAAGTGTGAAGCCGTCAAGTTCTACTCAGTGAAGAGTAGCATATTGTAGCATATATGTATTGTAAAGATTGTAATACATTTATTTAGTGGTATATTTGATGAATTTCACGCATTCCTTTTGTTTATGTATGTGATATGAAAACTTGTGAAATGGACACTTGACAATGGGGCCACTTATGAAAATAGTTTGTCAAATTTGTACATTTCTGACATGTGGGACCAATTCAAGAGATAATTAGGACAAGTGGGACCCATCTGACTAGTGGGACCATCTTGAATATATAATGGCTAAAAATAGAAAATCAATAAATAATAAAAGGCCATGGGCCAACAATAAAAAGGCTGCAACGTTGGGCTTGGCCCATGAAGTCGACCAAACATTGAAAGAAAAAACTTAAAAAGGCTAAATTGTTGGGCTCGGCCCATCTAAAATTGCGGAATGGACCGGGCTGATTCTTATCAATGACCTTTTCATTTGGTCGCAATTTTGCCATGTCAGATTGCCACGTCGGATCCGATGTGGCCTAGGCAGAGAGCTAGCGACCAAAATAGAAGGTCATAGAATCAACGACCTTCTGTTTTGGTCATAAACGTCTACGACCTTCTCACAGAGAAGGTCGTTAATTTCAGTTTACGACCGCCAGCTTTTAACCTTCTGTTTTTGGTCATAAAAAGGTCGGAAATGAAAAACTATGACCTTTCAGCGGCCAATAGTGAGGGTCACAAGTTGACATATTTCTTGTAGTGAGGCTCACTACTACTATTCCTAGCCTACCGGCAACAGTGTCGGAATTATAGTAGTAGCGCTTTTTTGGGCAGATGCGCTACTGCTACAACTATAGTTGTAGCGTGCTTTTGTGAAAAGCACATCCACTAAGTAACAACATCGCTTAGTTTTGACTAGCGCTACTGCTATACCTATGTGTATAAGGCTTTCACTAGTAGTGATGCTCTTTGTGGGATTACTCGGAGAGCATGGTGCCTGATTCGGCTGTCATGATGGTGGCTTCGGGTGACCGTTCCGACGAGTTGTTTTTGCCGGTGACTCCGCCGCCTTCATCTGGGCTTCCTTCAATGCCACCATCCTCCCCTGGCCTCCGGTTTATTCCTCCTAGCTAGGGAACGGCGCCATCCTGATCCTGGGGAGGCGCTAAATCCAAGCCAGGCCTTCCGGCCACCTTCTTCGCCTCTTCCTGTAGTTTCGAAGAAGGGGAGGAAAAAGTGAAGGCATCACGGCATTTTATCTTTTTTCAATCTTACATCTGTAGGCACATGCCAAATTTTAGTTCAAATAATGTAATCTCTTGAATCCATGTTTGTGTCTTGTAAGATAAACCTTGCCGGGGACTCGTGCATGTATATGTCCATGCAGATGTGAGATGCCTCTATATTATTAAATAAACGAGTTTCCCCTGGCAGGCTATCCTGTTGGTACCCTTAGTTTTCTTATGAGCGAGTTTAAGCCTACCGGGCACCAATTGCAAAGAGGGACCATCCCCCACCAACCTTTTTTCATGAAAGGCCACTGCAACCATCCTGACTGAAGAAACGTTCGAGTTAAGGGATGGGAGAACCTAAGCTTCCAAAAGCGGCGAGGTTTTCTTATGCTCAAGTCTTCACCTACAGAACATGTATGGATAAGAGAAATAACTTATCTGTTTGGCTTGCTGGAGATTGCAGCGTAGGCTTCTTCATTCCATCTCTTCTTGGAGGCCAAGTCTTCAGCAGGAGTCTGCAGTTTTATGCAGGTGGAAATGATGCCAGATGCGATCTTATCTCCATGAACATGCGATTCTCATGAAATTCTTATTCATGCATGCAACTTGTTGGGGGCCCCCAGCGCTTCATTTATTTCTTTGTTGCTCAGGGTCTGCGCCTGGCTTTGTACAAGGGGTTACATGCAACTGAGGCAAGGCCTTTACAAAAGGGTGGCGGCCGGCCAGGGCCCGACAGCCATGCCTTACAGGTAGAACTTGCAGAGATTCTCAATATTCCATGAGTTTTGCAATTGAATGCCATCTCCGGTCTGCAGACGGATTGCACCAGATCTGGTGACTCTTATTACCCGATAAGGGCCTTCCCACTTCGGTGACAACTTGTTTGCATCCTTGGCGTACTGAATGTGCCTAAGTACAAGGTCGCCTTCTTCAAAACACCAGGCATGAACCCTGCGGCTATGATAGCGATACAGGGCTTGCTGATAGCTTGCAGCACGCGTAGCAGCCCGGAGACGGTTCCCCTGGAGAAGCGCAGCGTCATCACGCTAGTGCTGATCCTGCGCTACTTCATCATAGGCAAGCACTGGAGGAGAGCCGTAACTGAGTTCCATGGGGATAACTGGTTCTACCCCATAGACTAGGGAGAAGGGAGTCTGCCCGGTGGCTCGATTTATGTCGTTGTGAGGGACCAGAGAACCATCGGCAGCTCGTCGATCCATCGCCTACCGCACTTTTGAAGCTTATCAAAGGTTCTTGTCTTGAGTCCTCGCAACACTTTAGCGTTCGCCCTCTCAGCTTGTCCATTGCTTCTGGGATGTGCAACAGAGGCAGATGAGGTCTTTCTTCCGAGGGCATGAACATATTGCATGAAGGCGCAGCCCGTGAACTTGGTGCCGTTGTCGGTGATGATCTGGGCAGGGACCCCGAAGTGGCACACTAATCCTTTCAAGAACTTGATAGCTGACTGAGCATTCACCTTTCTCATGAAATCTTTGTAAACTTGTCGATGGCAACGAACAAGAATTTAGAGCCCCCGGTAGCTCGGGTGAAAGGGCCAAGGATATTGATCCCCAAGACGGAAAATGACCATGACAAAGGGATTGTCTGAAGAGCTTGGGTAGGCAGATGGATGTTCTTGGAATGGAACTGTCAGGCTTCACATTTGATGAATAGCCCGACCACATCTTGGAGGGCTATGGGTTAATAGAATCCTTGCCAGAATACTTTCCCAACTAATGTCCTTGATCCAATGTGGGAGCCACACATGCCTTTGTGTATCTCTGCCAGTAGTTCCTTTCCTTCTTCCCAACAAATGCACTTCCATTTCACACTATTGTGTCATTTGCTGTATATTGTGTGATCGACAAATCGATACATACCGGCCCTTCGGGCTACTCTTTCAGCTTCTTCTTGCTCTTCGAGAAGTTCTCTCGTTCGGAGGAAGTAGACTATGTGCATCACCCAAGTTGGACCCTAGGGCTAGGCAACAAGGACTAACAACATCTCCCCGCTTGCGGGGGTGCGTTCCTCGACCGCGAGGACCAGTGGCCCGACATAACGGTGAACCCGGCAAGTAATCGGGAGTTGTTTTCGGTAGGGTCCCTGCCAGGAGCCCCGGAAGGCTTTACCAGGAGAGGCTTACCGGAGTCCAATTTCCTCCTCTTTTGGGCCATTGTTTCTGGGGATACAGAGGGCTGAGTAAGGTGGAGAACAAAAGTTCCTCATTCCACGGGAAGTTTTTCGCGCAGCACACTTCGACAGATGATCAACAATGCTATTTTCCACATGGGGTACATGCTCTGTTTGCAATCCGTCAAAGTGCTCCTACAATCTTCTCACTTCCTCAACATATGCCTCCATCACTTGACTTTGGTAATCCTTGTTGACTTGTCTCACCACAAGTTGTGAATCTCCTCAAATGATCAGCTTCTTGATCCCTACTTCAGTGGCAATCGTGAGCCCGGCAAGGAGCCCCTCATACTCTGTTGTATTGTTGGTAGCCTCCTCCCGAGGAAAGTGCATTAGGACGACGTACTTCAGGTGCTCTCCAGTGGGAGCAACGAGAAGCATGCCGGCCACTGCACCTTGTAAGGAGAAGGCACCATCAAATTACATAATCCATTCTTGGGATGCTTCCTTGCCAGCGATGTCTCGAGCACCTCTTCATCAGGGGTTGGCGTCCATTCTACAATAAAATCTGCCAATGCCCTGCTCTGGATTGTAGATGTGCTTTCAAACTTCAGGCCAAAGCTGGATAACTCCAACACCCACTCAACTATTCTTCCAATAATCTCAGGGTTTCAGAGTATCCTTTGCAAGGGAAAGCGTTTGACAACCGTGATCTCATGGGCCTAGAAGTAGTGGCGCAGTTTCCTTGAGGCCATGATGAGGCCAAAAATCCACTTTTGCATGCCAGAGTACCTGGATCTAGCCCCCTTCAAGAGGGAACTGACGAAGTACACTGGGTATTGCACCACTTTCTTCCTTACCGCATCCTTCGGGTTGTCTCCGCTACCTTGCTCTTCTCCGTCCTGATCCATACCTGGCCTTGTCGGGTTGGTCTCACTCTCTGTTTCTTCTACTTCCCGCTGCGCCACTAAGGCTACACTAACCACTTTATTAGTTGTCGCTAAGTATAATAACAACGACTCTTGTGGTCTGGGGGCAACCAAAGTTGGCACAGAGGACAAGTAGGCCTTCAAGTCTTGCAGTGTTGCGTCTGCTTTCGGAGTCCACTTCATAGGCCCTGCCTTCTTCAAAATTTTGAAGAACGACAAGGCACACTCGGCAGACTTGGACCTGAACCTGCTAAATGCAGCAATGCATCCCATTAGATGCCTCACATTTTTAACTGACCTGGGTGCTTGAATCTATTCGATAGCCTTGATCTTATCGAGGTTACCTTCTATCCCGTGATGGGATACGAAGAACCCAAGGAGCTTGCCGGAGGGAATGCTGAACACACAGTTCTCCAGGTTAAGATTCAAGTTGATCTTGCGCAGATTGGCGAATGTCTCTTCCAAATCCATTATGAGGGTTGATCTATCCCTGGTCTTGACCACAAAATCATCCATATAAGCCTCAATGTTCCTATGCAACTGTGATTCAAAACCAATCTGGACTGCTCTTGCAAAAGTGTACCCGACAGTCTTTAACCCGAAAGGCATGCGCACGAAGTAGTATGTGCCATATGGGGTGATGAATGAGGTCTTCTCTTCGTCTTCCTTGGACATAAGATTTGATGATATCCAGAGTATGCATCCAAAAAAGAGAGCAAATCACAACCCGAAGTGCAGTCCATGATTTGGTCGATGCGCGACAAAGGAAATGGGTCCTTCGGGCAAGCCTTGTTGGGATTTGTGAAATCTATGCAAAGCCTCCATTTTCGGTTGTCCTTGCGTACGACCACCGGGTTTTCTAACCATGTTGGATGCAGCACTCCTCTGACCAATCCAGCTGCCTCAAGTTTCTTGATCTCCTTTGCAATGAATTGCTGTCATTCCAAAGCTTGCGTCCGAACCTTTTGCTTGATGGGTCGGGCATGTGGGCAGACAGCAAGGTGGTGCTCGATTAACTCCCGGGAACACCGGGGATGTCAGATGGTTTCCAAGCAAACACATTGACATTCGCCCGCAGGAAGGAAACGAGTGCGCTTTCCTATTTGTCATCAAGGGTGGCACTGGTAGTGAAGGTACCATCAGTACCAGCCATCCCTACAGGGACCTTTTTCACATGAGGTGCAATAGCTTTGGATATCTTCCAGTTGGTACTCTCCGGCAAGTCATCAACACGCGTAGTACACTCCGAAGAGGCACGCTTCCCAGACTCCTTGCTGGTGTCCCTACAAGCCTTCTTCTTTCCTTTGGTTTCCTTGGCGGGAACTGTGGCTTCTGCAGCCTCTACCGCAACAGGTCCTTGTACATCTTATCCACACATATAATTGCTTCCTTCTCGTGTGACGGAATGGAAATGACTCCCACCGGCCTTGGCTTCTTCAAAGTGTTGTAGGTATAGTGGGATGCCGCCTTGAACTTTGCCAGAGCTAGGCGTCCAAGGATTCCACTGTATAGTAGGGGAAGGTCGACCACATCAAACAGAACCATCTCAGTCCCATAGTTCAACTCTCCTCCAAATGTGACTAGCAACATGATCTTTCCCTTTGGATGACTCCTACCAGGGTTAATTCCTTGAAACGTTCCCGTGACCTTTAGTTCTTCCTCTACTATCTAAAGCTTACTAATTACATTTGGGGAAATCATATTCAACCTGGTCCCGCTGTCAACCAACATCTTTGTGACTTTAAGGTTGCGAATTGTTGGTGAAACCAACAACGGCAAGCATCCAACTGCGGTGGTGCGGTCAGGATGGTCTTCTTCGTCAAAGATGATGGGCGTGCATGACCATTTGAGCGGCTTACAAGACTCTGGTGCTGGCTCCACGGAATTGACCTCACATGCCCACTATTTAAGTTGGTGGTGAGAGGAGTGCAAAGATGCACCCCCCGTTAATGCATAGGGCGTAAGTGGCCTTCTGGAACTTCTGCTCGCTGGTTTTCTCTTCATCCCATCTATCACATTCCTCAGGGCAATCCTCCTTCACTCGGCCCTTGGCGTGTTTTCCTTGGTTCCGAAGAGCCTTGTCGGGGCGATTTACTTCACCGCCTCGGCCCTTCCCGCCAGCGCCATTCTGACCTTTTTCCTTATCACGCTTCTCATATTCAGCTTTTGTGCTTCTTAACGAGCTGCTCAACCGGATGACGTTCCTGGAGATCGTGGTCCTTGGTCCGATGAATTTTGCAATATGTTCCATCACTTTTCCCAGCTTTCTCAGCAGCCGCAGCCTCCCGGTAGTAAGTGCACACGGCAACTTCCTTGCCGGGGGCTTCGGCCTTAACCTTCTTGCCGGTACTAGGCGTGCCCGATCCCTCAACTATCAGCACTACTTTATCCCTGCGCTTCTTGTTCTTCTTCTTATTCTTCTTCTTTTGGTTGATGGACTCGTCATCATCCTATAAGTCAATGTCGACGCAGTCTTCCTCTCTAGGAAGTTTCCTCCCTTCCTCCACTAGAGAACCCTTGCCCACCAAAGTGTAAAGGTCCTTCACAGTCTTGGGCAACCGAACGCTCATCTTGGAACGTATCCTGCGGTTGCACACAGTGGATTGGAAGGAGGCTATCACAGCTGCTGGGTGGATATCTGGGATATTTATGTGGACTCGACTTAATCTCTGCAAGTACTTCCATAGAGTCTCTCCTTCTTTCTGTTGGAGAAGCTGCAAATCGCTTGGCCATCCTGGTTCTTGATGGCCGCGTGTGAAGGCGCCAATGAACTCATGGCACAGATTAGCCCAGGTCGAAATGGAGTTCTCCAGCAAGTGCATTAGCCAAGACCTCACGTTTGGCTTGAGTGCCAAAGGGAAGTAGTTGGCAATCACCTTCTCATCTCTTCCCCCGGCAGCTTGAACAGCGATGGTGTAGATGCCCAAGAACTGTGTCGGGTTTAGTCTCCCATCACACATCTCTGGTATCTCTGGCTTGTGCATGCGAGCAGATGGCCAACGGACTTGCCGCAACTCACGAGTGAAGGGGGCACCCAACCTTGAAAGGCAGACACCCGCCAACCTCGAGCGCGGGCTCGTCGACGTCGGGGCCATCGCACCCATCGGTCCGGCAGTGGTCATCGTGGTGCCGCGCTACGGCGACGCGTGTGCCTACCCTCAGGCTGTCCTCCAGGGCTCGCCGTTAGCCTTGATGTGCTCGAGTGTTGGAAGAGGCCATAGAGACGTCATCGGGTTCTTGATTCCACGGTTCCCGC
Source organism: Triticum dicoccoides (assembly GCF_002162155.2). Classification (NCBI taxonomy): domain Eukaryota; kingdom Viridiplantae; phylum Streptophyta; class Magnoliopsida; order Poales; family Poaceae; genus Triticum; species Triticum dicoccoides. The sequence continues at coordinate 206,964,895 of NC_041386.1, read as the reverse complement.
GCTGCTTGCCATGGAGGGTACTACACCGTGAGGGTGGCCCCTTCCGCATGCCAGCATTACGAGCCTCCCTCGTCATCTAGGGAGGCCGTGGAGGGCCAGCTCGATGTGAGCCCCCAGCCTCAGCAAAGCCAATCAGACTCTGATTGGTGGCTGTCCACTCATCCATCTGATCAACTACCGGCAGAAGCATCAACAGCAATTGGGCCCGCGCCATGGCCTCAGTAGCCATACATGGCATCGGTGATGATGATGTAGACCGCATCATCGCTCGGCTCTTGATGGTGCCGGCGGTGGCCACTCCGGTCTCCCATCATCAGGATCTAGTCGTTGGAACGACATGGTGATGAGGTGATGGCGCGCGTGGGCCAACAACTCCATTCAGAGCATTGGTCGGGCCAGCTTGCTCCGGGGGCGGTGCATGTCCTGCGACCGCACCCACGGTGGGGGCGGCCGTAGGATTGTGATTTGCCTTAGAACTAACGTCACCGCCGCGAATATGCCCCTCATCTAGGACAATAGGGACAGAAGGAATAATCTCTCTACCCGTACCTCGCGGAGCATGGACGCTGGGATGTTGTTGATGCTGTCATTCTTCGGCCCCCCTACTGCTTCAGCCACAGTGGAGGTGGTGACAACGCCACCTATGCCGACCACGTCCCTGCAGCACCTACATCCTGATGCGCCTCTGCGTTCCCCGCGGCATCGTTAGCCGCGGGCGGTGGGGCCTTCAAGGTGGATCGATGAGCTGTAGCATCAGACTTCTTCTTGGGCTCCATAGTCGATGGAGCCGTCGATTATGATAATGGCGATGAAGATGATGCGCTGCTCAGGCTCTCGGGTTCGCACGCTGATCCCCCTACCTGGCGCACCAAAGATGTCGCAGGAAACCACAGCCACCTATGGGACCAAGGGCCCCTTTTGGTTCGACGGGGGGAAGGGCATGTTGCACAAAGAACGGAGAAGTGTAAGGCAGCACGACAGAGATAACGTGGGAATTTTACCCAGGTTCGGGCCGCCGCGAGGCGTAAAACCGTACTCCTGCTTTGGTGGATTGATGGTGGAAAATTGTGGAGAGGCGCAGCGCTCTTGCCCAGCAAGGTTTCCTCGGGGCGAGTGGAGCTATGCGCGTATGAGTGTGAGGGGGTCCGAATCCTCTCTACGGTCGCCATGGGCCTCCTTTTATAGTTTAAGGGGTCACCACAGTGGCAAATCAGTCTTTACGTACTGATTGGAGAGCAAACAGTGCTATCATACCTAACTATGCAGGCTGACAGAGTGCATTAAATGTGCCACTGATGTCTACTACGCAACTTTATTCTTGTAGACTCGTATTGGGCCTCCAAGCGCAGAATTTTGTAGGACAGTAGCAATTTTCCCTCAAGTGGAAGACCTAATGTTTATGAATCCGTGGGAGGTGTAGGATGAAGATGGTCTCTCTCAAACAACCCTGCAACCAAATACAAGAAATCTCTTGTGTCCCCAACACAGGCAATACAATGCCAAATTGTATAGGTGCACTAGTTCGGCGAAGAGATGGTGACAAAAGTGTACTATGGATGTTAGAAATATATTTTTATAATCTTAATAAATAAAAACAGCAAGGTAGCAAATAGTAAACGGGCACAAAACGGTATTGCAATGCTTGAAAACAAGGCCTAGGGTCCATACTTTCGCTAGTGCAATATCTCAACAAATGCTAATATAATTGGATCACATAACCACCCCTCAAAGTGCGATGAAGAATCACTCCAAAGTACCTATCTAGTGGAGAACATAAGAATGAATTGTTTGTAGGGTACGAAACCACGTCAAGTCTATTCTTTTCGTTGGATATATTCAAGAGTTCGTACTAAAATAACACAAAGCTATTCTTTCCGTTCGATCTATCCTAGAGTTCGTACTAAAATAACACCAAAGCAAATTCATATTCATAATACTCAATCCAACACAAAGAACTTCAAAGAGTGCCCCAAGATTTCTACCGGAGAAACAAAGACAACAACGTGCATCAAACCCTATGCATAGATTACCCCAATGTCACTTCGGGAATCCGCGAGTTGAGTTCCAAAACATATAGCAAGTGAGTCAATACGATACCCCATTGTCACCATGAGTATTCAACTACAAGACATACATCAATTGTTCTAAAATCCATAAAAGTATTCAATCCAATAACAACAAAATATCAAAGGGAAAAACTCAATTCATCACGACAAGATAGAGAGGGGAAAACACAATATGATCTGACTATATTAACAAAGCCTGCGATACATCAATATCGTGCAATCTCAAGAACGGAAGAAAGGAAGATATTAAACACATAGCTACTGGTACAAACCCTCAGCCCCGAGGGTTGACTACTCCCTCCTCATCATGGTAGCCACCGGTATAATGAAGATGGCCACCGGTGATGACTCCCCCCTCCGGCAGGGTGCCGGAAAGGGTCTAGATTGGTTTCCGGTGGCTAAAGAGCCTTGCGGAGGCGGAACTTCTGATCTAGGTTAAACCCCAAGGGTTTTGGAATTTTCGGGAATTTATAGGGTAAAGAGGGGGTGCAGGAGGCCACCGAGGTGGGCACAACCCACTTGGGCGCGCCTGGGCCCCCAGGCGCACCCTGGTGGGTTGTGCTCCCCTCGAGGCACCCCCAAGGTGCTGCTCTAGCCCATCTTGGGCGTTCTGGTCCATAAAAAATCTCCAAAAAGTTTCGCGGTGTTTGGACTCCGTTTGATATTGATTTCCTGCGATGTAAAAAAAAAGCAAAAATAGCAACTGACACTGGGCACTTGGTCGATATATTAGTCCCAAAAAATGATATAAAGTTGCTATAAAATGATTGTAAAACATCCAAGAATGATAATATAATAGCATGGAACAATAAAAAATTACATATACGTTGGAGAAGTATCAGCATCCCTAAGCTTAATTCCTGCTCGTCGTCGAGTAGGTAGATGATAAAAACAATTGTTTTTGATGTGGAATGCTTCCTAACATTTCATCTCAAATTCTTTTCTTTATAGCATGGACATTTGGACTTTTATATTGTACGACGCAATAGTCTAGTTTTGACATCATAACTTAAATACTCAAGCATATCAACAAGCAACCATGTCTTTCAAAATATCAACGCTAAAATAAGTTATCCCTAGCCCATCATGCTCAATCATTGATCCATTCATGAAACACACTCGTATATTAGCTACACCCAATGCTCAAGTAAGATCATAGTGCCTCCTAGTTGGTGCTTTATAAGAGAATATGGAGACTCGAATTAAAAATAAAAATTGCATAAAGTAAAAGAAAGGCCCTTCGCAGAGGGAAGTAGGGATTTGTAGAGGTGCCAGAGCTCAAATAGAAAATTGAGAGATAAAAACATTTCCCACCAACGAAAATGACTTAGAGCTCCCAACACTTTCCATGCTAGATGTATCATAGGAGGTGAAAGCACAAGTGCTCCCTAGGTGGTTTTGATAATTGATGACAACATATCTCTTGTTGGACTAACATTTCTTTCTAGCATGTTGCAGATAAGTTCAACAATGGAGTGGCATGGACTAAAGGTTGTGGGAACTCCTTCAAGATGCTAAGGACAAAGAATTGGCTAAAGCTTCAAGCTCGGGACTCTTCATTTTACATTTTAGTGATCCAAGATCACATTGAGTCCATAGGGAAAGCCAATACTATTAAGGAGGGATGAGGTGTTGCTTAATGAGCCTCTTGCTTCATGTGCTTAATGATATGCTGCAAAATCCTCAGCTACTTTCCCACATCCACATATGACCTAAACCCTAAGCCAAACTCGGTCCTACCGACTCTTCCTATCCGGCGCCACCGAGTTTTCATTTGTCATAAGCCACTACCAAACCCTAGCAATTCGGTCCTACCGATAGGGATCTCGGTCTCACCGAGATGGGGTTGCAAACTCTCTGTTTCCCTTTCATAACTTTTCGGTCTCACCGAAAAAGCGAATCGGTCCCACCGAGATTGCAATGTAAATTCAGTGTTTCCTTTTTGTAACTTTTCGGTCTCACCGAAAGAACAAATCGGTCCCACCGAGTTTGCCTGACCAACTCTCTGGTTAGCTAATTACCAAATTCGGTCTCACCGAGTTTGTGTAATCGGTCTCACCGAGATTACGTTATGCCCAAACCCTAACCATATCGGTCCTACCGAGTTGCATGTCAGTCCCACCGAAAATCTCTAACGGTCACTAGGTTTACATTTTCGGTCAGACCGAGTTTGTTGATTCGGTCCCACCGAGATTGGAAAACTGTGTGTAACGGTTGGATTTTGTGTGGAGGCTATATATACCCCTCCACCTCCTCTTCATTCGAGGAGAGAGCCATCATAACACATACACCATTCCAAGTCATATGTTCTGAGAGAGAACCACCTACTCATGTGTTGAGACCAAGACATTCCATTCCTACCATATGAATCTTGATCTCTAGCCTTCCCAAGTTGCTTTCCACTCAAATCTTCTTTCCACCAAATCCAAATCCTATGAGAGAGAGTTGAGTGTTGGGGAGACTATCATTTGAAGCACAAGAGCAAGGAGTTCATTACCTACACACCATTTGTTACTTCTTGGAGAGTGGTGTCTCCTAGATTGGCTAGGTGTCACTTGGGAGCCTCCGACAAGATTGTGGAGTTGAACCAAGGAGTTTGTAAGGGCAAGGAGATCGCCTGCTTTGTGAAGATCTACCGCTAGTGAGGCAAGTCCTGTGTGGGCGATGGCCATGGTGGGATAGACAAGGTTGCTTCTTCGTGGACCCTTCATGGGTGGTTGCTTCTTCGTGGACCCTTCGTGGGTGGAGCCCTGTGTGGACTCGCGCAACCGTTACCCTTGGGTGGAGCCCTGTGTGGACTCGCGCAACCGTTACCCTTCGTGGGTTGAAGTCTCCATCAACGTGGATGTAGGATAGCACCACCTATCCGAACCACGGGAAAAACATCCGTGTCTCCAATTGCGTTTGAATTCTCCAAACCCTTCCCTTTACACTCTTGCAAGTTGCATGCTTTACATTCCGGTGCTCATATACTCTTTGCATGCTTGCTTGATATGTATTATGTGTGTTGAAATTGTGCCTAAACTCCACTTAAACCAAAGAGGCCTAAAAATTGCAACTTTAACATTAAGTGTCTAATCACCCCCCTCTAGACACATCTACTTCTAGATCCTACAAGTGGTGTCAGAGCTTTGGTCTCCATTTCCTTGGTTTAATCACCATTGGAGGAAGATGGATGTGTCTACATTAGGGAGTCTTAGACATAGAGTGCCTATTCTTGATGGAGAGTATTTTCATGAGTGGAAAATGAGATGCTTGTAATATTCAATCAATATCATTTGAACAAGTATATTGCTAGCCCTTGTGCACCTCATATTGATCCTTTGCATCCTACCCTAGATGAAGATATTGATATGATTCGCAATCTTAGAACTATTGAGCTCATCATTAGAGGATTGCCCAAAAAATTGATTGCTAGTTTGCCTCCTCTTAATTGTGCCTATACTATATGGAAATTTCTTGAGGAATGATTTCCTGATCATTCCTTGAAAACTTTGGATGAAATTTTCCATAAATCTATTGCCTTGAGTAAGATGAATTCTAGTGATCCTAGTTTTGGTAAATGTCTTTTTGAACTTGCCAATCTTAAGCATGCTAAAGGAGATGTTGGAATCATTAATGATATCATATTCAAAGCTATAAGAATTCATAAAAGTAACCACTTTGATCATTTATCTAATGAATTACCCTCTCTAGGAAATGATGAGTCACAAGATCATGATGAACATGAATATTATGATGATGATGATAGTGACTTCGATCTTGATGATGCAATGAGACATTTTGGTCTTATGGCAAATCTTCGGGGATATGAATCAGGAGGAAAGGAATGGGTTCTTGATAGTGGATGTACTGATCATATGACCGGAGGTGAAGAGATGTTTCGTGAGCTTGCTGAAAACAACGGCCCTCGAAAATATGTCACCTTTGGTGATAATTCAAAGGGTAAAGTGGTTGGCCTTGGTAAGGTGGCCATATCATATGATAGTTCCATTCAAAATGTCATGCTCGTTGAATCTCTTGGCTACAACTTACTTTCAGTATCTAGACTTGCTGATTTCGGTTTGAATGTCCTATTTACTGAGGTAGATTGCCAAGTACTTCGTCGAGACAATCATAAAATGGTCTTTACGGGTATGCATAGAGGTGATCTTTACATTGTCGATTTCTTTAAAAAGGCACAACCTAAAACTTGCTTTGTTGCTAAATCCTCAAAAGGTTGGTTGTGGCATAGACGACTAGGTCACGTTGGCATGAGAAACCTTGACAAGCTTATTAAAGGAAATCATATCCTTGGAGTTAACGATGTCATATTTGATAAGGATAGACTTTGCGGTGCTTGTCAAGCAGGTAAACAGGTTGGAGGAAGACATCCCATGAAGAACATCATGACCACAAGGAGGCCACTCGAGCTACTTCACATGGATCTTTTTGGTCCCAACGCCTACAAGAGTCTCGGTGGAAATTCTTTTGGTCTAGTTATAGTTGATGACTTTTCAAGATTTACGTGGGTGTTCTTTCTTAATGACAAGTCACAGGTCCAGAAGATCTTCAGAAACTTCGCTTGGAAGGCCCCAAATCAGTTTGATGTGAAGATCAAGAAGGTTCGGAGTGACAACGGAACGGAGTTCAAGAACGCAAATGTGGACACCTTTCTTGACGAAGAAGGGATTTCACACGAGTTCTCGGCTACGTACACACCTCAACAAAATGGAGTTGTTGAGAGGAAGAACCGGACGCTCATCGAAATGGCAAGAACGATGCTTGATGAATACAAGACGCCAAAGCACTTTCGGGCAGAAGCGGTTGAGACAGCTTGTCACGCAACAAATCGCTTATATCTTCACAAGCTACTCGGAAAGACGGCATACGAGCTTCTCACCGGTAAAAAACCCTAAGTTGGATACTTTCGAGTATTCGGCTCAAAGTGCTACATTCTTGATAAGCATCATCGTTCAAAGTTTGCTCCTAAATCTCATGAAGGTTTTCTACTTGGTTATGGCTCAAACTCTCACACTTACCATGTCTACAACAATTTCACCCGAAAGGTTGAGGAGACGGTAGATGTGAAGTTTGATGAATCTAATGGCTCGCAAGTAGAGCAATTGCCAATTGATGTAGGAGACAAAGACCCTTCAGAAGCAATTCAAGACTTGTCCATTGGCAAAATTCGTCCAACGGAGGTGAAGGAGAGTACTTCATCCGTCCAAGTGGAAGCTTCTACTTCACGACAAGGTGAACCAAGAATCGACACGGAAGAATCCACAAGTGGGACACACCAAGATGAAGAAAACGAGGAAGTACGTCAAGATGAACATCAACAACCTCCTTCTCCACCACGACGAGAGAACGACGACATCAACAATGAAGAAGGCCAAGAAGAAGAACAAGATGAAGAAGATGTTCAACGAAGACCCAAGCAAAAGCTCTCACGAGTTCGAGCAAGAATTTCCAAAGATCATCCCGTCGAGCAAATCCTCAATGATATACAAACCGGGAGAATCACTCGCTCAAAAACTCGTTTAGCTAACTTTTGTGAAAACTATTCATTCATCTCTAGCATTGAACCAATGAAGGTTGAAGAAGCATTGGAAGATCCGGATTGGATAAACGCTATGCATGAAGAGCTACATAATTTTGAGAGAAACCAAGTTTGGACATTGGTTGAGAAGCCCGACAACAACCACAACATCATTGGTACCAAATGGGTGTTTCGCAACAAGCAAGATGAAGATGGACAAGTGGTTCGCAACAAATCACGTCTCGTCACCCAAGGGTACACACAAGTCGAAGGTATGGACTATGGTGAGACGTATGCTCCCATTGCTAGACTTGAGTCCATTCGCATCTTACTTGCCTATGCTAATCACCATAATATCACCTTGTACCAAATGGACATTAAAAGTGCTTTTCTAAATGGTGAAATAGAGGAGGAAGTTTATGTCAAACAACCTCCCGGCTTTGTCAATCCTAAGAAACCAAATCATGTTTACAAACTTCACAAAGCTCTTTATGGTCTTAAACAAGCTCCTAGAGCATGGTATAAATGCTTGACCAAGTTCCTTACTACAAGTGGTTTTGTAATTGGTAAAAATGATTCTACTCTTTTTACTAAAAGGGTTAATGGAGAACTATTTGTATGCCAAATTTATGTTGATGATATCATATTTGGTTCAACTAACCCTCTCTTTAGTGAAAAGTTTGGAAAGCTAATGTCAGAGAAGTTTGAGATGTCTATGATGAGTGAACTCAAATTCTTTCTCGGTTTGCAAATCAAGCAAACTAAGGAAGGTACATTTGTCTCTCAAACAAAGTACACCAAGGACTTATTCAAGAAGTTCAATATGCAAGAATGCAAAGGTATGTCTACACCCATGCCTACTAGTGGACATAATGATTTAACCAAAGATGTTGAACCAGTTGATCAAAAGGTTAATCGCTCTATGATTGGTTCATTGTTATACCTATGTGCTTCACGTCCCGATATTATGCTAAGTGTGTGCATGTGTGCACGATATCAAGCTGCTCCTATGTGCTTCATGGAAGTTTTTATTACATCCTTCTTGGATATCTATCACTTTGGTACTAATTTTCATGTGTTGCTTTTGATAAGCTCAAACAAATATAAGTGAAGATCATGAGCATAATATTTCTTTCTCTAAAATTAATTTAAGTGAAGCAAGAGAGAATTTCTTCAAAAATACTAAAGCACACCTTGCTCAAAAAGATATAAGTGAAGCACTAGAGCAATTCCATAGAAAAAAGCTTCGTTGACGGGATGTGAATGCCGCTTACTTAGCCTCCCTGGCAACTATTTGAGGACTCTATTTTATTTAAAAACTTTCACATCTAAGTATTTTATTAAAACAGAAAGAAAAAACAAAACAAAATTCAATTCCAAGAATAGCACACATCATGTGATGAAGCAAAACCCTTAGGCTCAACCGATACTAACCGATAATTGTTGAAGAAAAAAGGTGGGATGCCTACCGGGGGATCCCCAAGATTAGATGCTTGATACTTCTTGAAATATTATATTGGGATGCCTTGGGCATCCCCATGCTTGAGCTTTTGTGTCTCCTTAATTCCTCTCAATATCACGGTTTTCGTAAATCTCAAAAATTTCATCCACGCAAAACTCAACAAGGACTCATGAGATAAGTTAGTATAAACCAATGCAAAAACCTTATCATTCTCTACTGTAGAAGGTCACTAAAATTATTATTCAACATTGCACACTAAATGCCTCTACATATTTAATACTCTTATCCTCAAATAGAATAATTAAACAAGCAAACATATGTAAACAATGCAAACATAACAGCAATCTGCCAAAACAGTATAGTATGTAAAGAGTGCAAGAGTATCAGTACTTTTTAAACACCAAATATTATGAAAATTTACCACACTTTAGATAATTTATCAGAGATCATTTTGCAAAAAAAATTAACATTTTTTCACATTCTGACTTTCCTAGGGAATTTTTGCAGCAACGGTAAACTTTCTGTTTTCAAACAGCAGCATGTAGACTTGTAAAATAAGCATTGTAAAGGCTGTCAATGCCACTTTGAAATAAATGATGCAAAACATTATTATAAATAACAGCAAGAAAATACTAAAAAATAAAATGAAGCTCCAAGCAATACACATATCATGTGATGAATAAAAATGTAGCTCCAAGTGAGGTTACCAATAATGTTGAAGACGAAGGAGGGGATGCCTTCCGGGGCATCCTCAAGCTCAGTTGCTTGGATCTTCCTTGAATATTAACTTGGGGTGCCTTGGGCATCCCCAAGCTTAGGTTTTTGTCACTCCTTATTCTCCTCATATGGATGTCTCACCCAAAACTTGAAAACTTCAATCACACAAAACTTAACGGAGCTTCATGAGACATGTTAGTATGATAAAGAGCAAACCATTCCACTTTGGTACTGTCAAATAGAAGATTAATAATTGTTCTCACACAATTCCTACTGTAGAATATCATTTCCACAATTTATATTGAGCAATATAAGCCATAGATAATAGAAAACAAGCAAACTATGCGTTGAAAACAGAATCTGTCAGAAACAGAACAGTCTGTAATAATCTGTACTCCAACCATACTTCTGCTACTCCAAAAATTCTGAAAAAATAGGAACACTTGAGGAATTTATATATTAATCTTATTCAAAAATAATCAGAATTTTATCACGCTTCTGATAAAAATTAGAATTGTTTTCCTTAGTGCAAAAGTTTCTGTTTTTCAGCTAGATCAAATCAATTATCACCGTAAGACATCCAAAGGTCTTACTTGGCACTTTATTGAAACGAAAGAAATAAATCATGATTAGTACAGTAGCCTAATCATGTGAACACACAAAAACATTAGGTAAAAGTGTTGGGTTGTCTCCCAACAAGCACTTTTCTTTAATTCCTTTTAGCTAGGCATGATGATTTCAATGATCCTCGCATAAAAGATAAAAATTGAAACATGAAGAGAGCATCATGAATCATATGACGAGCACATTTAGGTCTAACCCACTTCCTATGCATAGGAATTTTGTGAGAAAACAACTTATGAAAACAAAAATCAACTAGCATAGGAAGGCAAAACAAGTGCAACTTCAAAACAATCAACACATAGAGAAGAAACTTGATATTATTGAGATATGTAAGAGCATAAGTTCCTTCCTCATAATAATTTTCAGAAACATCATGAATGGATTGAACAATATAACTATCACATACAACACTCTTTTCATGATGCACAAGCATAGAAGATTTATTATTCTTTATGGCATACATGTCAACATAATAATCATCATAGATAGCAACTTCATTGTCATAGTCAATTGAAACCTCTTCCAAAATAGTGAATGTATCACTAAATAAAGTCATCACCTCTCCAACTCCACTTTCATCAATATTGTAATAATATTCAACACCATCCAAAATAGTGGGATCACTACAACCTAGAGTTGACACTCTTCCAAACCAACTTTTATCAATGTAATCATCATAAATAGGAGGCATGCTATCATCATAATAAAATTTCTTATCGGAAGTAGAAGGAATCAAAGGATCATATTCATTAAGCAAAGCAACCGCAAGCTTAGGACAAGCAATATTTCCAGCAAATAAATCTTCAAACATATCATACTCATTAGACATAGCATCCCCAAGCTTGTGGTTTTGCATATCTGTAACAGCCTGATTTTTGTCCCTTTATTTTTCTTTTGATTTTCTGAGGTTTTTGCCCGAGATTTCTTTTTTCCGTGGCTTCATGGTCTAGAAACTGAAGATGATGAACTCTTCCTGCTTCCAGAGTGGCTTGCCATACCCAAATCCTTCCCTAGACCTTTCCATTTTCATCCTAGCCCAAATCCCAATAGCCTTTTTACCGGGGATATTCCTTTCATATTGAAGGAATAACTCAAATTGCCCTAGGTTGCTTCACAAATAATTCTCATAATTTTTTTGGGTCATATCTTTCTCAAATATGGCAAAAATATTTCATTAGCTATGTTTCCCATCATCCTCAAATAATTCTTTTCATATTGTGTCCTGAATGGCAGATTGTGAAGTAAGTGCCATTTATCTTTACCCAATTGACTCCAAACTCCTTGGACATCTTTTCATGTCCAAATAATTGCCTCATGACAAATTTCAACTTAATTTCCCTAGTAAATATTCCTGAGAATTTTTTCAAAGCTCCTGTCTGAGGGAATTGGTTGTGAAGGAAGTACTAGCTAGGCATATCCAAATGAGTTGAAATTTGTGCACAACCTAAATATCATAATATCATAGCCCTCCACCAAAGGTGATCTCATTAAATGCATCCATGTGAGCTGAGCATCAATTCTTTGGTTTTCCCCAAATTTTCAGTTAATGAAGCAAGTATATTTTATCTTGCTCCATTATGGCTGTAAATTTTCCCAGGCATTCTCTTATCCATATAACCTATCTCCACCCAATTTGGGCATATCCCATCTAGCCAATTTTCCTCTAGAAGTTTTGCAAGTTTCTGGTCAGTGGAAATGCTTGTGAAGCAAGTACCATTTTGGTTTATCCAATTGGTATGAAACCTTTTGCAGCATCTTCATATGACCAAATAACTCAGCCTTGCCCAAGTTGAGGTCAAGTGGATACGCCATGTGAGAGCATCATCATGATCTTGATTCTGGACCTTTTTTGTCAGTTGCAAAGCAACTATATTAATCTTTGATCCGTTTGCCTCCAAAACCCCCAAGACTCTTGTCTTTCCATAGTCAATCATCCCATACAACACCATTTGACCCAATCAGTTCCCTGTTGAGCAAAGTGGGTTGATAAAATTTGATGCAGCAAACTTTAGTAGAAGCCTAACTCAGCTTCAGAGCTTCTTTTGTTGATCCATCCCCTCCCTCGGCTTATACGATGAAGGGATTCATCAGTAGACAGCTCGCTGCAGCCTCTCGCGTCCCCTCCTTGCCGGTAATAGTGGTGACCACCATCCTGGCGTGCCATCAGCGCACTCTGGTGCCACCGTCTTCTTCTCCCTCAATGCTCGCTTGTCCCCCCGTCGCCTAGCTATGTCCCGAGCCTTCCCCGAGCAGTCGTCGTCCCTCTAGAGCCCTTGCCCCCTCCGTATTATTCTCCGTGAGCTTCCCCCCTCGTCGAATAGTGCGCACCTTCCTCCATTGTGTCTTCTTTCTGCCTTGTCACTGAGCGCTGCCTCGTCTCCGTGAGCTCTACCACTCGTCCGTTCCCTCCCTCGTCGACTTGCCGCCCCTCCCCATGACCTTTGGCCGCGCGTCTCCTTCGCCAGAGCATGGACACGTAGCTGCGTGCGTGCCACCTCACCGCCTCGCTGCCCTGGCTATATAAGGCCACCCGAGCCCCTCCGAGCTCACGAACAACCTCTGCTCACTCCATTAGCCCTACTCGACTACTCACCCGAGCTCGAGAGCCTGTCCCTCCGTCCCATGGCCGCCATGCCCATCGCCGCCCCCTCCTAAATTGGAGCTGCCGCGAGCCCTTCGGTCCGTTCCACCACCACCAGAGAACTCCACGGGGCACCGCGAATCTCTCCACCCCATTTCTTCTTCTTCAGAGCACCCGTGGTCGCGTGCCCAAGTTTCCCGAGGCAGGCGTCCGCCGTTGTCGCCGCCCTGCCCTATGCAGAACTCCTCGGGCGTGTTCGTCATCACCAGTGGGCGCGGGCCTCCTTCCTGTGCTCGCCGGTACCCGGAGCGCCGGAAACAGTGGCCGGTGCCATCGAGAATCCGCGGCGGGGCCGGCGGCGTCGCCTCTGCCCTGCCCGACGGGAGGAGGGAGAAGAAGATGACCCTCGCCCTGCCAGTGGGCCCAACCATCCTCACGGCCCCACCGGTCAGCCTAACAGGGCATTGACCCGGCCTGGTGACGTGGATAAGTGGACACGTTTTCCCATAGTGCGTTTTCGCATTCTGAAAGTGTACTCCACATTATGCGTTTTTCCTTAAGGAAAACGTATTCTGTCCTTCTTCATCCCAAAGTTTGCTTTCTCTGAAAGAAAGCGTATTTCACAGAAAGACGTGATTGGTTAAAACCGCCAGGGGCCTGTCTTTAAATAATCTTTTTACAGATTAGTCCCTTAGTTTCAATCGTCCATAACTTTTTACCCGTAAATCCGATGGAGGTTAATCCAATGCCCACATCTTCATATCATCAAAGCCATTCTATTGGAAACATTTTCACTATGTTTCGACATTCTGAAAATGACCATTTTACCCTTGCCCCTAATCATCCCCCTCCGAGAGAGAATCTTTTCCGGTGAATCTTTCTGCGGCTTCACCGCACTTCTTCCCGGAGCCTTCTTCATCCCCAAGCAAGCCACAACCACCATTTGCATGATAGCCATGCATAAGCATTGGTTCTCAACTTGAATATATAACAATTGTCTGTTTATTTTGCTACTGCGGTCAGTATTTCGGTTATGCTTATGGATCGGTGTTTACCGTCATGCTAGGGTTTCATGCACTCTGTTATTATGTTCTTCATGCTAGTATTACTTTAATATTGGCAACGTTTGGTAGTAGTACATGTTGATGATGGTCTTCGGTGCATGACTATCGTCTGTTCCAAGTACAATTGTTATGCATGTTCCTTTGCATCCAGTCGATGAAATACTTGCATGGTAGTTTTATCGTTATGTTATTGCATGGTATTTATTGTTGATGCTAGTGGTCATGTTAAGCTATGGGTAGTGTTCTAGTTGTGATATCCATGCTCGTTAGTATGCCGTGCTCATCTGGATAAATGGTTAAATGTTGTTGTTATGCTCGTTGATTGGGATGCACCCCCATGCTAACGTTAATATCATGTTCATGCATTGTACTTGCATCAGGTTATGTTTATCATGGCTCAGCATATTGCATTGAAGTTTAACCGGGTTAAATTGAACTTGAACAACTGTTGGCTCAGTCATGGTGCCACCATACCGAGCTGACTAGTGCAACCACACTTACCTCAGGGGGGTCCTAACTGGGTCTATTGTCATGCCTCTCGCCAGTGCCTCTCGCGAGGAAAGGTTATGCGCGGGTGCTACCTTCGCCAGGTAGGATGACATAAGCCTTGTGTGCCCGTTGTTTTGTAAGGATCCTTGTCCCCGTTTGGGACCGCGGATATGGGCCCAGTTCGTGTCGGTCACACTATGGGTCAACAGTAATAATAATGATGTGCTTAATAACAACCCTGGTTCGATGATGAAATAAGTTGGTTGATATTTATGTGATCGTGAGAGGATCGCTGTGGTATCATGATTACCAACTTGTTTGGTATTTGGGATGTTATGCGAAAGTCAAGGGTAAAGATCAAGCTCCTTGTGGTCATAAGAGATTACTACGGTATTGCAATACCAAGCTTGATTGGATTCTTAGATGACCGTGTGATGTCCGTGATGGTAAGTGTTGACACCAGATTTTGGCACAGTCAAGAACTTATTCAAGATGGCCTCAAATGGAGAAGTGATCTACATGGAAGAGTTCCGTATTATTGATGTGAACATCATTGAAGTTTGGATCATCACCGTCCTATTTCATCTCGAAGGTCGAAACTATGCTCAAAATACTAAGATCTTATATTCAGAGTACAGTTTGGCCGATTAGGCCCTCAATACGACCTCCAATGGAAAAATTATCTACACGGATTGTCTTCGTCTCGTCGAAACAATTGATTCTGATATAAAAATCGACTAAGTCCGAGTTCGTATGGAAAAGTTAGAGCAATCGGAGTGCAGCCCTGTCACGAGGCGAGATGTGGCGCGCCCCACCAGACACATGTCTGATGGGTAACGCGAGGGAATAGCCTGTTTTGTGCGACCGATTTAACCCTCAAGATGACCTCTAATCAAAAAACCTTCAACATGAAAGTTGTTCGTCTCGTCGAAACGGTCAAGATTTCTTTTGGGCTCGTTTTCATCCGAGATGGTTTACCACCACAAAAAGACCCGCAAGGTGCAGCCAGTTTAAACCGAATAGTTTTGTAAAGTTTGGATAAAACCAATCCAAATTTGACTAGAGTTTTGGACATGAATCCAAGCCTCTTACTTGCACGGGAAGTCCAGTCGCCTCTTATATATCTAAGGGGTGACGGCCGATTGAACAACACACAATAGAACAATCAATCTATCATCTTTTACCTTTACCTTTATCTCTCTCCCTTGTTCTTCTTCTTTCTCGTTCTTCGTTCGTTCTTCTTCATTGCAGGGCGACGAACCTCAAAGCCCTAGGGGCGGTCAGGCCGACCTAGGGAAGCCCATAGCCGCCGCGCGCCCTGACGGGGTCCCTCCCGGGCGTGTGGGGTTTCGGGTCTACAAAAGCACCCGCCGGATTGTCTTGCGTACCGTGCTTCCCGCGGGTCTCCTTCGACGTGAGCTGCTGTGCATCACCCTCGGCATTGGAGGTACACGGTGACGTGTTCGTGTGTGAACACACTTTTTGGCGACTCCGCTGGGGAAGAAGCTTTGAACGGTCTCCGGCCCGTTCTTGCTACGAAGAGATCGTCATCGAGGGTTTGCAATCTACAAAGGTAATATGAATACCCAATTCCCTACTGTAGATGCAAATAATGCATATGATGTTACTAGATCGTTCAATGATTATACTCTATCGGCCAGCCCTAGTTTTTTCAATAAGGCATCTAATTACGTGCATAGGCCGATTCAAAGTAATTTACATGTTTCAACTTCTTATGATACTAGTAACATACAACATATGTATCCTAACTCTCATGCATCGGCAACCCCACAAATCCATATGCAGATGAACAACATGATGGGTTTGGTTAATCAATTTGAAACACCTCATGTTAAAATTTTCAATAGCATAGAAGAAAGTGTTTCACCTTTTTATTCATCGGCAACTAATTTGCAATATGTGAATCCAACCTTGCCGATGGATGGTAGAATTTGGCCATGCTACTACTAGCTATTCGGCCAGTTACTCTCAACCATCATATGCTACACCTCATTTTAGTAATTTTTCAGCACCGTATGCAGCTGTATATGCTCACAATTCGGCCCCGCATCTTCAAGGTCATAGCCGAATAAGTGAAAATTTTACAGGAACACATGTGCCATCATCAAATATTGTAGCATATAATGCATACTCTATGCAATTCGATAATTTCGGCAACACTCACGAATCATTGTCGAAAGAATCTGAAAGTATTATGGAGCAATCCCTTCCAAAAGCGCTTGTGGCTGCGTTAAAAAAGAGTTTGGCACAAAACAAGAAAATTAGTGCTCTTTGCCTTGAACAATATGAAAAGGGGTTGTTTCCTGATTATGCTGCAATAAAGTCTAGAGTTTTGCAAGAAGATGAAAGTACATGCATTGATAGAATTGGCGGAAGAGCATATGGTTATACAGTAGTGCATACACCTCCACCTAGTACCGCGGCATATTATACATCCCCTACACATTGCAAAATTTCAGCAACACTAACACTTCATTGCCGAAAGATTCTAAAAGCATTGGGAGGCAAACTAATCTAGAGCAGGCTAGAATTGAGAGGGGAGTTAAAGCTTTGTGTGATAGGGTGCATGTACTTTGCCAAGAGAGAATTGATAGGGAATTGGCTCAAAGAAAAGAAGCCTTGCCAATTGATATAACTGGCAAAAAGAATGATGATTCAGAAACTAAAGTGCTTCGGTTGAAAAAGATGAATCAAGTAGTATATATTCTGAATCCATCAAATCCAAAGAGGCAAACATTGTTGACAAAGGGCATGGGAAGTATAACAAGACAACCATACTTGATTTTTCTGAAGTTAATGGAACCTACTTCCTACCCTATGAGTTTCGTGCCATAGAAATTTTTGAGCTTCAAGAACAAGAACAAGTAGCCGAAGAAAGTTTGGTGGACGAAGATCTTCAAACTAACGATGCACGAAACCAAGAGAAAGATGATGACAAGGTGTTGGGGAGCTATCCGAAGGCGGAGCAAGATATTCTTCAAGTCACACCATCATCATGCTCTCCCAACATATTTGAAGAGGTATGTCTAGCATGTAATTTACCTATTTTCAGATTTGGTCACATCTTTATTGTTGATGCATTTATTAGAAAAATTCTAATAAGTAATTTTCAAAGACCAATGGAGGAGGGAAATTTACTTGTTAGTAATAAAATTGTTACTAAGCATATCGGTCAATATATTGTACCATTCAAAGAGACCGATAGTGACTTATCACTGCAGCCAAAGCTTTTCCCATTGCTTTATTTAAAGATCATATCTAATTGGGCAGCTTTGCTTATTTCTTAGTTGGCTTACACTTGGTCTCAATTGAGACATGTATGTTCTAACTATTTTCGTTTAAGAAATTTAAAGCCAAGGTTAAAATCCTCTGAGCAAACCCATGCCAGCATAGTTTCTTATCCAAAGACATCAGAGATAGAGTGCAAAACACAATGCATAGCCGAATGGGGTGATGCAAAATCTGAACCATTCGTTTGCTTAACTCTAAAGCCATTCTCACAAGACGATTGACTATAAAACAAGAAGTATACCTTCAATTCAAGCATGTGTGATCAAATATTTGATTTGTTGCTGAAAAATAATTACATTACAATTCTTGATCACCATGTCAAGCCATCAATCCAAGGACAAATGTATTGTACGTTGCATGATTCGTCCAAGCATAATTTTGAGGATTGCAACATGTTTCGTCAGATAGTTAAATCGGCCATTGAAAAAGGACGATTGATGTTTGTTGAAATACCAAGAGATGACCAGTCTATTCCGATTGGTCCTGATGGCAAAAAGTTTTTGCATCGGTTGCTTCAAGCCGATCCATTTAAAGAGAAGGTAAAAACTGCAGGTGATGGGATCAAGCTTTCAAGTAAAGAAGTTGAAGAGCATAATGAACATAATCTTAAGGGCGAGAATTCCATCGAAGCTACAATGGAGACGCCAAGGACTGGGGGGCAGCAAGAAAATCCAATGATCGATGAAAGCAAACCAAAAGAAAACAAAGGCCGAAATAAGCGCAAGTGTAAGAGATCAAAAATCACCTTCGCTGAACTATTGGATAAATATCAAAAGAAGATTGAAGAGAAGAATGCTTATCGGCCAAATCATGCAAAGAAACCAAGATCACCCCCAAGGCGCAAATATGAGGATTGGTATTGGCAAAGTGAGAATTTTAATGCAACATATTCATATCCTTATTTTGGGCCGCCAATGCCAATGTCGTGGATGCCTCCCTATGCTCATATAGATCCATATTCCTCATGGGACAGGTATGATACAAGGGCACATTCTCCATCTTATTTTAGACCATCTCACCAATATTATGCAGCTCCAAGAAGATCAACATTTGAACAATCACATGTTAAAGACCGTTTCAATCATAACGAATCGGTCTAGAGCTCAAGGAAGAAGAAAGAGGCGGTAAAGCAAGTTTACCGCGTGAAAAGAGATGGCCTTAAGTGTGCTACTTCAGATTTGATCTCAAATAACAAAGAGCCAATTAAAGTGTTGACATTGGCTACAAAAGGCAAAGAAGTGAAGCAATCAATTGATAAAAATCAGAGTGCCAAATCTGAAGAAAAGAGGTTGAGGGTGCACAAGGCCCAAAACGAGTTGCCATTGGTTGAAACAAAATCACAGCCGACATGCTCACTCGGCTTATCATATTGGCAAAACAAGAAATTACAAAATCTTAGTGCACAAGAGCTGAGAAAGAAGAACATGGCATGGGTTCCCAAGAAGATCAATCAAGACAAAAATGATGTGCATGCTTCTATTGCAACAAGTACAATAAAAGTGAAGAAGGAAAATAACGAAAGCACCAAACAATTAAGCCGAAGGTGTGAATCACAACATCAAAATCATCGGTTAGCACATCATCCATTTTTTTCAACCATGCAGTTGATGCCTTTGCCATGGAATTCATCCCTAGGTATGATCAATTACCCTCCATGGATTTATTTTGACCCATGGATGCAACATAATTTTCTATATCATGAGAGGGTATTACCAAATTACTATACATATGGTTAGTTACATTGTTGCTAATACAAAGGGGCCAAAATATTTTATTCCTATTTTATTTGTTTATTTCGGCTATACATAATTTGGTGGGTGAATTCTACATGGACCTCATGTTAATGGCCGATATTTATCCATCGCCCTAAGAATATGTCAAAGCATGGCCGGTGTAGTATCCTAACACCGTCCTTAGTTCAATTGGAGACCAAAACAAGCATCATGCCGCTTAAAATGTTTTTTCACAATAATCAAAGCCGAATATAAAATTTTATTCGGTTTGGAGCTTTTGGTTGCCATAGGTGCTATACATATTGAGGCTTTGGGTGATTCGTTATGAGTAGTACAACAAATATCCAAGGGTAATCAATTTTTTAACGAATCACTTATAGTTTATTTTGGAGTATGTCTAGATGCAAAATTTACCTTGGGTTGCATTAAAATTGTTCATATATTTAGACATGTCAATTGAAGAGAGTTGGCATAGCAAGCATCCGGCTACCATGTCCGTCATGGTGTATTGCATATCTATCAACAACCGATGCTTATTCTTGCCAACATAGGTAAGGCCAAATTGGAGCTCACTACCTTGGCCACTAATGAAACTTTTATGCAGACAAAGTAAGGATTCAAGAAAGTTCATTGTTGATTATATGCAAGATCCTAGCTGAAGGGTGGATAATATTGTTGATGGATGGTCTTGACATGCATACCTATGGAACTTTATAGTCGGATTAATGAAGTTGAGAAAGTCACCCAAGCTTGCATCAAAATATAAGCAATGGCCGATATAAACTTATCTCCTAAGCATATGCAAAATGGCCGATGTAGTGTTGACATCGTCCTTAGAGCAAGCTATGTGCAAGTTATTTTTCGGCACACAAGCTTTGCCGAAAAATAGGGGGCATGTGTTGACACAAGATTTTGGCATGGTCAAGAACTTATTTAAGATGGCCTCAAATGGAGAAGTGACCTACATGGAAGAATTCCATATTATTGATATGAACATCATTGAAGTTTGGGTCATCACCGTCCGATTTCATCTCGAAGGCCGAAACTATGCTCAAAATACTAAGATCTTATATTTAGAGTAGAGTTTGGCCTATTAGGCCCCCAAGACGACCTCAAATGAAAAAAATGATCTACACGGGTTGTCTTCGTCTCGTCAAAACAATCGATTTTGATATAAAAATCGTCCAAATCCGAGTTCGTATGCAAAAGTTAGAGCAATCGGAGTGCAGCCCTGTCACGAGGCGAGATGTGGCGCGCCCACCAGACACATGTCTGATGGGTAGCGCGAGGGAATAGCCTGTTTTGCGCGACCGATTTAGCCCTCAAGATGACCTCTGATCAAAAAACCTTCAACGTGAAAGTTATTTGTCTCGTCCAAACGGTCAAGATTGCTTTTGGGCTCGTTTTCATCCGATATGGTTTACCACCACAAAAAAGACCCGCAAGGTGCAGACAGTTTAAACCGAACAGTTTTGGAAAGTTTGGATAAAATCAATCTGTCGGTGTACTAGAATAGGGGTACCCTAGTACCCCAAACTTGTGCACGGGCAGTTGCAGCACCCCGCGGCAAGGCTTGCCGGGCGAGCGCCAAGATCCTCCATGGTTCCCTTGGAGCCATTCAAGAACAAAGTATTTAAGCTCAGGAGACAAGGCCCCGGCAAGAGGAGCTTGCCGGGAAGGCCAACCAAGGCACTCCAAGGAACTTGCCGCGATGCGCCACGCGCTCCGGCAAGGCAACAAGGCCCCGGCAAGAGGAGTTTGCCGGGAAGACCAACCAAGGTACCTCGAGGCCCGGAGAGCGACAAGCTTCCGGACCCGACAAGATAACAACAGCGGCAAGGCACTTGCCGCGGCAGGCGGCCACTCTGTGCCCGTGCTCCAGCGCATCCACCAACGTGTCGCTCTGGGGGCCTCTCCAGGCGCGCGTGGCGGGAGGCTGTGCAGCCAGCGGTGTGCAGTGGCATGCGAAGCTGACAAGATCGCCATCGTGGCGAACGGTGGCGCTCCTAATGGTCCTTTTCTGCACTATTTGGGCGACTCAGATGGTCCTTTAATGCCCTTGTCCCCTGCCGTCAGGGTTAGGTAGGGTGCACTGTACAAGCAACTGTACCAACCACCTCACTTTTTACGTTTATACCCTCCTCTGCATTGCCACCTGTCAGTGACCCCTTTAGCGTATAAAAGGAGGCCCATGCGCAACATAGAGAGGGTTCAGACAATTCGCTTCAATTCATTCGTAGCCCAGAAAACACCACGCTCTCTCTCGAGAGCAAGAACACAAGATAATACAACCATACAAGCAGCAGTAGGAGTGTTATCTCTCCGGAGAGCTCCGAAGCTGGGTAAACTGGTCGTGTGCTTCGCCTCGATCTGCTCTTCGTGCAATCTCCGCCCCCCACCGAACCGAAAGGGGCCCGGTCCGCCGGCCCCGTAGGTGTCCGAGGATCAGTTTCCCCTAACATCTTGGCGCGCCAGGTAGGGGGCGTCGAGATTGTGTGAACCTGACCCGGCATTCACACGAGCTAGATCTTCATTCCCTTCATCAATATGCCACCGAAGAAGAAGACTTCGGCGGCAGCCGCTCCGTCCGCGTCACTCCCGCCACCGTTGGAGCAATCGGGTGGTGGAATGGACGCCGGCAGAAGAATGGGCGTCGACGAGGAAGCTCATGATGCCGCCAGGTCCAAGAACAAGGCTGCACAAACCTCAGCGACTGTACATGTTTCACGCCGGTCTCAGGAGGCGCAAGATCAACAGCGTCAAGGCACTAGCAGTGCCATACGCATGATAGGCCAAGACCAAGCTGGTGGATCCCGGGGCGCTCAAGACCAGCATGCACGCCAGCATGTCAGCACGAGCGGGGCACGGTCGCCTGGACGGGATACTGCTCCTTCTAACATGGTTAGAAGTTCGAGCACGTCCCGCTCCTCGTGCCGTCCGCCACTGCCACCCACCACTCCAGCAGAAGCTTTGGCGCGAGCTCAACTTCTCCTAGATTACCCTCCAACGTCGGACAAGATCGACGAATGGAGGGCCACCATTCAGAGTCTCATCGGCTACGCCAACGGCGACACTCCACGGCAGCCGAGCGCGTCGCCGCCGCGGCAGGGTTGCCGGGCACGAGCCGGTGGCGACGAAATGGGTGGAGGTGCAACTACCATGCAATCACCACCCCGAAGGCCAAGATCGCCGACTCGCCGGATCCACCTCGACAATGACTCCACCGCATCTTCGGATCCACGAGCTCGTCGCGATCAGCGCCAAGTTCTTCATGATCGACAACAAGAAGATGCTCGAACCCACATCGAGCGCCGAAGAGAAGCGCGACGTCAATCCGACAAGCGCGCTGGGCCCTCTGTTGACATGCATGCGCCAGGGGAACCAGGCGATCTGCCGTACGCGGTAGGTTGCCCTGCGTTCACTCGTGAGCTGCGGCAAGTCCAGTGGCCCAGCACAAAGAACTTCAAGCCAAACGTACCGGAGAAGTACGACGGCAAGACGCATCCGTCGGAGTTCCTCAGCATCTACACCATTGCGGTGCAGGCTGCCGGGGGACGAGATGACAAGATCCTTGCCAACTACTTCCCACTGGTGCTCAAGCCCAATGTCAGATCCTGGCTCATGCACTTGCCGGACAACTCCATATCCTCTTGGGCTGATCTGTGCCATCAGTTTGTCGGCGCCTTCACAGGCGGACACAAGCCTCATGGCCAGGAGAGTGATCTTCATCTGCTCGCCCAGAAGGAAGGAGAGCCCCTGCGCAAGTACATTTAGAGATTCAGCAGTGTGCAGCACAACATCTCAGACGTCCACCCCGCCGCGGTGATCAGCGCGTTCCATCAGAACGTGCGAAACCGCAGGATGCAGGAGGAAATGGCGATGTGCAAGATCAGGGACGTAAGTGAGTTATATGCACTGGCCGACAAGTGTGCACGTGCTGAGGAAGGGAGGAGACTCCCCGGAGAAAATATAGGAGCGGGAGGATCTAACAGTGAGGATGCTACCCCGCCAAGGAAAAACCGGCGGCGGAACAACAGAAGGAGGAAAGGCAAAGAGATGCTAGTTGTTGAGCAGTCCGGCAACGGTGGTGGCGCCAAGGAAGCCAAAGCTGGTGACTCCGGCAAGGAGGTTGCCGCGGAGGTGGCGGTCGCCGACAAGCAGGACGTCACCAACAAACAGTATTGCAAGATCCACCGCACCAAGGGCCATGATCTCCAGAACTGTAAGAAAGTCGAGCAGCTTGTTGAGCAACAGAAAGCTGAATACGAGCGGCGCGACAAGGAGAAGGCCCAGGAAGGTGCTGGGGGATCCGGCAAGAAACGTCCCGGCCGAGGAGGACGCTGCGGCAAGGCCAAGCAGCGGCAAGGAGACAGACCTCCCCGCGGCCACGACAAGGATGAAGATGACAACGACGATGAAGACATGGATGACGAGGAGACTGATGAGCAGGAGTTCCAGAAAGCCACAGAGGTCCTATGCGTTGATGGTGGTGCTTCTCTGCATACCTCGCACCGCCAGCTCAAGCAGTGGGTGCAAGAAGTTAATGCAGCAGAACCACCCGCCGAGTCACGCAAGCCTCTGAAATGGTCCGGCACGCCTATCATCTTTGATATTGAGGACCACCCGGATCGCATAACTGCGGTCGGGTGCTTGCCGGTGTTGGTTTCACCAACAATCCGCTACCTCAAGGTCACTAAGATGCTAGTTGACGGCGGGGCCGGCTTGAACCTGATCTCCTCCGCGGTGCTCCAGAAACTCCAGATCCCTGACAGCGAGCTCGAAGAGACCGGTACATTTCAAGGAATCAACCCGGGAAGGAGCAAGCCGAAGGGAAAGATCACGTTGCCGGTAACATTTGGCAGCGAACTGAACTTCAGGACTGAGAGGGTCACATTCGATGTAGCCGACTTTCCATTACCTTACAATGGAATCCTTGGCCGTCCGGCACTCGCCAAGTTCATGGCAGCCTCTCACTATGCGTACAACATACTAAAAATGCCAGGCCCAATAAGTGTCATCTCTGTCTCTGGCGACAAGAAGGATGCTCTTATCTGTGCCGACAAGATCTACCGGGAAGCAGCAGCCGCAGCAGAACGCAGGAAACTTGCCGCTGAAGCTCCCGGGGGGAAGAAGAAGACCAAGTCCGGCAAGAGCTCTGATGCCCACTCCGGCAAGCGCACCTCTTCAGAGTGCTGCGCTACCGTCGAGGACGCACCATCGAGCTCCACCGACAAGTGTAAGAAGGCAATGACAGCTCCACCTGAGACCAAGAAGGTGTCCGCCAAGGAAGATGGCGCTGGTGGTACCTTCACCATCAGCGCCACTCTTGTCCCCAAATAGGAAAGCGCGCTCGTTGCTTTCCTGCGGGCGAATGTCGACGTGTTTGCGTGGCAACCGTCTGATATCCCCGGTGTTCCCAGGAAAGTAATTGAGCACCACCTTGCCGTCTGTCCTCATGCGCGGCCCGTCAAGCAGAGAGTCAGGAAGCAGGCAGTGGAGCGCCAAGAATTCATCGCAGAAGAAATCAAGAAGTTGGAAGCAGCAGGCCTTGTCAGAGGAGTGCTCCATCCCACGTGGTTGGCCAATCCTGTTGTTGTGCGCAAGGCTAACGGGAAATGGAGACTTTGTATTGACTTCACTGATGTTAATAAAGCTTGTCCCAAAGACCCATTTCCCTTGCCGCGCATTGACCAGATTGATGACTCCACAGCCGGATGTGATATGCTTTCATTTCTTGATGCATACTCAGGATACCATCAGATCTTCATGGCAGAAGAGGATGAAGAGAAAACCGCATTTATCACCCCGTGTGGCACGTACTGCTTCGTACGGATGCCTTTCGGTTTGAAGAATGCTAGTTCAACATTCGCAAGGGTAGTCCACCACGCTTTTGAGCCGCAAATGCACAGAAATGTGGAAGCCTACATGGATGACATAGTGGTCAAGAGCAAGAACAGGGCGACCCTGATTCAAGATTTAGACGAGACATTTGCAAATCTGCGCAGGATCAACCTCAAGCTTAACCCCGAGAAGTGCATGTTTGGGGTCCCCTCCGGCAAGCTTCTCGGGTTCTTCGTGTCTCAGCGGGGAATTGAAGCCAATCCCGACAAGATCAAGGACATTGAGCAGATCGAAGCACCAAAGCGCGTCAAGGATGTACGAAGGCTTGCCGGTTGCGTGGCTGCTCTCAGCAAGTTTATCTCTAGATCTGCTGAGCGCGCCCTGCCATTTTTCAAAATTTTGAAAAAGGCAGGTCCAGTAAAATGGACTCTGGAAGTGGAGGCTGCGCTGCAGGACTTGAAGAGATACCTGTCCTCCACTCCAACGCTTGTCGCACCTAAGCCGCAAGAGAAGTTGCTGCTGTATATAGCGGCAACCAATCAAGTGGTCAGTGCTGCGTTAGTGGCGGAGAGGGAGGCGGATGATGAGCCAGCAACCACGGCAGATCCATCCAGCGACAAGCAGGGGGCTTCGCCGACAAGCTGTGGTCCCGACAAACATGGGTTTGCGCAGGAGCATGATAAGATGCCAAAGAGAATGGTGCAGCACCCAGTTTACTTTGTCAGTTCTCTTCTGCAGGGGGCTAGATCAAGGTACTTTGGTGTGCAGAAGTTGCTTTTCGGCCTCCTCATGGCCTCAAGAAAGCTGCGCCATTACTTCCAAGCACATGAGATCACAGTCGCCACTCGCTTTCCGCTGAAGAGGATACTGCAAAATCCAGAAGCAACAGGCAGGATTGTCGAGTGGGCGCTGGAACTGTCAAGCTTTGGCCTCAAGTTTGAGAGCACTTCAACTATCCAAAGCAGAGCATTGGCAGAGTTCATAGCAGAGTGGACGCCAACCCTAGATGAAGAAATTCCAAAGATGAGCATCCCCGTCAAAGAGGCAAGCAAAGAGTGGCTGATGTACTTTGATGGTGCCTTCTCGCTGCAAGGCGCCGGGGCAGGCGTGCTGCTTGTCGCACCCACCGGAGACACCTCAAGTACGTAGTCTGGATGCACTTTCCCAAAGAGCAAGCAACCAACAATACTGCAGAGTATGAAGGATTGCTTGCCGGTCTCAGAATCGCAGCAGACCTTGGTATCAAGAAGCTCATTGTCAGGGGTGACTCACAGCTTGTCGTCCGCCAAGTGAACAAGAACTACCAGAGTCCATTGATGGAAGCATATGTTGATGAAGTGAGGAAGCTAGAAGAGCACTTTGACGGCCTACAGATGGGACATATCCCGAGAGCTCAGAATGACATTGCTGATGGCCTGTCAAAGTGGGCCGCACTAAAGATACCTGTGGAACCAGGGATCTTTGTGCTCAAGTTGACTCAACCATCCGTAACACCCTCAACTGGACAAAGAAAGAAGAGGAAGTTGGTTTCTGGCGACTACTTTCCGGCAGAGCTCCCCGAAGCCGCCGCCAAGAAAGTCCCCAAGATCAACACCAAGGATGCTGAGGGGCAGTCTGCTCCGGCAAACCTTATGGTTTGTTCTGTTGAAGCAGACGCTCCCGACAAGTCTTGCTCCTGCAAGCTTGCCGGGGAACATCAAGCTCCGGCAGGACCGCAAGTCCTTGCCGTAGAAGCGGATGTTCCCGGAGCCGCAGATGTGCCTTTAGTCCTTGTTGTCGAGCCACAAGCTCCAGCATGGGCACAGCAGATTGTCCATTTCCTTCAGACAGGAGAACTTCCCGAAGAGCAAGAAGAAGCGGAAAGAGTAGCGCGGCAGTCAAGTATGTACCAGTTTGTCGATAGCATACTGTACAGAAGAAGACTCAACGGTGTGAAATTGAAGTGTATTTGCCGGGAAGAGGGACAAAAGCTGTTGGCAGAGATACATGGAGGCATATGTGGCCACCACATAGGCGCAAGGGCACTTGCCGACAAAGCTTTCCGGCAAGGCTTCTTTTGGCCGACAGCCCTCCAGGATGCAACTGCACAAGTAACCAAGTGTGAAGCGTGCCAGTTCCACTCCAAACAGATACACCAGCCAGCTCAAGCTCTCCAGACGATCCCTTTATCCTGGCCATTTTCTGTCTGGGGGCTCGATATCCTCGGCCCCTTCCCCTGAGCTGTCGGGGGCTTTGAGTACTTGTACGTTGCAATCGACAAGTTCACAAAGTGGCCGGAAGTGCAGCCAGTGAGGAAGGTGACAGCACAGTTAGCAGTCAAGTTCTTCAGGTCAATTGTTTGCCGTTTCGGGATCCCTAACAGGATCATCACCGACAACGGCACGCAATTCACGAGTCGCACCTTCATGCAGTACGTCCAAGACCTTGGCGCCAAGGTCTGCTTCGCTTCTGTTGCTCATCCGAGAAGCAACGGTCAAGCAGAGAGGGCAAATGCTGAAGTGATGCGCGGGCTCAAGACCAGAACTTTCGACAGGCTGCGCAAGTGCGGAAGAAACTGGATTGAGGAGCTGCCGGTGGTTCTTTGGTCGATCAGAATGACGCCAAATTGAGCCACTGGCCAGACACCTTTCTCTCTAGTCTACGGAGCAGAGGCAGTTCTCCCCACGGAACTCGTATACGGATCGCCTCGAGTGCTCTCTTATGATGAGCTTGAGCAAGAGCAGCTGCGACAAGACGATGCGCTGCTCCCTGAGGAAGATCATCTTCAGGCTGCTGTACGAGCTCCTCGATACCAGCAAGCTTTGCGCCGCTACCATAGCCGCAAAGTTAAGGCCAGAAGCTTCGAGGAAGGCGACCTTGTTCTTCGGCGCGTTCAGTCCGCCAAGAATTCCAAACAAGTTGACGCCGAAGTGGGAAGGCCTATATCGGGTGAAACGAGTCACAAGGCCTGGCGTTGTCCGCCTTGAGACCGAAGATGGCATTCCAGTGAGCAACTCCTGGAACATAGAACATCTTCGTAAGTTTTTCCCGTAGGGCGCGTTTGCCGGAACCCCGTTCCGGCAACCACGTTTTGTACAAGTCTTGCCGCTGTTGCATGTAATCCTTTGTACAAAGCCGGGCGCAGATCCCGTGCATAAAAAGAACCCCATGTGCTCCGCACAACTTGTCCATTTCATGCATTACTTTCTTTCTTGCATGTGTTATCTGACACTTTGTGCAGCACCTGTATCCGGTAAGCAGTAACGAGCCGAAGAGCTCCATATTATTATTTTCTCTTCTTTCTTCTTTTTCAAAGGAAAAGAAGGTTCCCTCGCACACAAGTTTGCCGGGGGGAAAGAGAAGATTGTGGTATGGACCAGGCATCGTTCAAGCGAAGTCCTGCCTTGCCGGGAAGCAAACGACAGAAAAGCTAAGTTGCCAAAGTTTGAGCAATCACTTTTTAAATTTTTGAGTTATCTTCCTCGAACGACCCTGCTTTGTATGGAAAACCTGTGCGTGGAGGAACCAACTCATGGCTAGTTGTGCCCTTACTTTGTTTCGAGTCCGCTCAACAGCTTAAGCGTGCTGCATCTAGTCGCGACAAGGTTTCTTGTCGGAAGCAGCGCCGCCAGCAGGCTGCTGAAGTTCCGCACTCAGCGCTCGCGGCTCGGGCGGCTGCGCCGACAAGTTCCCTAGAAGCGTAGGGTAAAAACATACAAAGGAAGGAATCTAGTAGAGGAAATAAAATAGCAATTGATAACAGAAAATAAAGTTATATTACAAGATAACTTGTTGCAGCTCTAACAGACTGTTTTCATAACATGAAGAGCCCGCAGTAGAAGAATAGCGCGAAGAACGGGTACCCGTTTGGAGCCAGCTCCGAAGCAGCGGCCGGGAGTACCCTCGTGCGCGGATGTGCCCGCGTCTCCGTCGCCCAGAAGAGGAAGAAGTACTCCCTCAGCTCCTTCGCGCCGAGCTGGGGGGTGAAGATCGCCCGCTCCTTCCGTAGCGTCGCGAGCCGCTGCACCTCGGCCGACTTCACGCCCTTTCCCTTGTCGGCTTACGGAGCCATGACGGAGGTGGTGGGGAAGGTCGACGGCGTTGGTGATGCTGGTGGCGATGGGGGGCGGAGCGCTGCTCTCTCGGCTTCGAGAAGAAGGGGGGATCAGCGGATTTTGTTGAAGATGAAGTAGCAGCAACCAGCAAGGGGGAACGAACTGCCCCTGTTTCCTCTGCTTATAAAGAGGGACGGGGCGGACGTTTCACTCTTCCGAATAAACAACCACCCACGATCTCTCCCACGATGCCGCATTCAACGCGTGCCGTTATGGGAGAGCGCGGTGGACACGGAGCGAGATTCGGTGTGGCCCAGCCCGCGTGTGCCCGTGCCCTGTCTTGGGCCTGGCCCAACAGCGCTCGGCACCGTGTCTGGCCCAGGCCCGGGGGCTCATGTCGGTGTACTAGAATAGGGGTACCCTACTACCCCGAACTTGTGCACGGGCAGTTGTAGCACCCCGCGGCAAGGCTTGCCGGGCGAGCGCCAAGATCCTCCATGGTTCCCTTGGAGCCATTCAAGAACAAAGTATTTAAGCTCAGGAGACAAGGCCCCGGCAAGAGGAGCTTGCCGGGAAGGCCAACCAAGGCACTCCAAGGAACTTGCCGCGACGCGCCACGCGCTCCGGCAAGGCAACAAGGCCCCGGCAAGAGGAGTTTGCCGGGAAGACCAACCAAGGTACCTCGAGGCCCGGAGAGAGACAAGCTTCCGGACCCGACAAGATAACAACAGCGGCAAGGCGCTTGCCGCGGCAGGCGGCCACTCTGTGCCCGTGCTCCAGCGCATCCACCAACGTGTCGCTCTGGGGGCCTCTCCAGGTGCGCGTGGCGGGAGGCTGTGCAGCCAGCGGTGCGCAGTGGCATGCGAAGCTGACAAGATCGCCATCGTGGCGAACGGTGGCGCCCCTAACGGTCCTTTTCTGCACTGTTTGGGCGACTCAGATGGGCCTTTAATGCCCTTGTCCCCTGCCGTCAGGGTTAGGTAGGGTGCACTGTACAAGCAACTGTACCAACCACCTCACTTTTTACGTTTATACCCTCCTCTGCGTTGCCACCTGTCGGTGACCCCTTTAGCGTATAAAAGGAGGCCCATGTGCAACGTAGAGAGGGTTCGGACAGTTCGCTTCGATTCATTCGTAGCCCAGAAAACACCACGCTCTCTCTCGAGAGCAAGAACACAAGATAATACAACCAGACAAGCAGCAGTAGGAGTGTTATCTCTCTGGAGAGCTCCGAAGCTGGGTAAACTGCTCGTGTGCTTCGCCTCGATCTGCTCTTCGTGCGATCTCCGCCCCCCACCGAACCGAAAGGGGCCCGGTCCGCCGGCCCCATAGGTGTTCGAGGATCAGTTTCCCCCGACACAATCCGAATTTGACTAGGGTTTTGGACGTGAATCCAAGTATTTTCCTTGCACGAGAAGTCCAGCCGCCTCTTATATATCTAAGGGGTGAAGGCCGATTGAACAACACACAATCGATCAATCAACCTATCATCTTTTACCTTTACCTTTATCTCTCTCCCTTGTTCTTCTTCTTTCTCGTTCTTCGTTCGTTCTTCTTCATTGCAGGGCGACGAACCTCGAGGTCCTAGGGGCGGTCAAGCCGACCTAGGGCAGCCCATAGCCGTCGCGCGCCCTAACGGGGTCCCGACCGGACGTGTGGGGTTTCGGGTCTACAAAAGCACCCGCCGGATTGTCTTGCGTACCGCGCTTCTGGCGGGTCTCCTTCGACGTGAGCTGCGGTGCATCACCCTCGGCATTGGAGGTACACAGTGACTTGTTTGTGTGCGAACAGTAAGTGATGCATGTGATGGTTACGATGCAAGCCGAGTAGAGTAAGTTGGTGCATGATAGTTTCATCATGTTGCATGCTAGTCTCATCATGTTCATATGTTTATGCCATGCTCGTATTGTTCTAGCTGTATCATGTTGTACATGCCATGTTGTTCTGATAGTATCATGTTCATCATTGCTTAATAATCTGTAATTGCCATGCTATTGTTTGTCTTGATTACTTTGGTTGCTGTGAGCTTGCAAGTACATTCAATGTACTGACCTGGTGTATCATGCCAGTTTGCTGGCCATGCCAGATTTGACTGTTTGTTTACCGTGGATTCCTTGTTTGCGAGCTAGGATAAGCGTTCCATCCAGAGTCCCTACCGATTGGAGTTCACCACCGCCGACATTGTTCCGCTGCCAGGAGTTATTCCGCTGCATCGTGTTGTTCTGCTGCTTGTAAGGAGCAAACGTGGCATGCGTAGTGTCGCCATGCCGATGTAATCCCCTTGTACCCATGTAGATTGTAATAAAGAGCTAAGTTGTTCTATGCTAAGCAGTGCCGTATTCTAGAAGAATTCTCCTCGATCTCTGGGTTGGAATACGGGGCGTTCCGATTTCTCTGAGCTGGGGTGCCACAGGCTTGGTATTAGAGCAGGTCCGGCTATAGGATGCCCTAGCCCACGCGAACGTTAGAATGCGGTGTATAGAGCCCCGTTGGTTGTTGCACTTGATTGTTGCATTTGTTTGCTGCATAGCATGCATATAGACTATTATCTGGTCGCTAACGGTTAATCTTGAGAGTGTAGGTTGCATCGGTTTCGATCCACTACCTGCACCCTCCTTCTTTGCATATGTGCTCTTCGGTATGATGCGACCACATCATCATCCAAGCCCTCCATCTCGTCCCTTTGGGAACCCTTGTTGATCTTTGTTATCAGAAAAGGGAAATGCCATTAAACCCAGTCTTCCACAGTTATGTTGCCTTGTCATTTCATTCTTCGGATGGGTACGATTCCCTTCGTACGCTTGATGATGAGGTAGTCTTGACCTCCGTGTCTCGCTGCATGATCACCAAGCCCGTCCTCGCCTCCACATCCATCCAGATCCAGCCGGTGTTCAGCCAGTGCTTGGTGTAGCCTTGGTTACGCCAAATCTTTCCATACAGAGACTCACTTTTGTGCACACCGCCACAGCATATTAGACCGTAGTACCAGAGCTTCAGCGACAATTGTGTGCTTAGGTGTGCATGCATATTATTGTGTGAGTAGCAGTAATATGTGCTGATTGCTTTATATTATTAGCATGCTTGTGTGCTTTTGCTTTCGTCGTTTCTTTTGTTCCTTTCTTTGGGCCTTCTATGTTATAAATTTTCCACTTATTAAAGTTGCTCGTCAACCAACACCGGACCCGAAGAATCAGCAAGGAGTTCAAATATTTGGAAGCTCAGCAAAACAGAATGAAATTATCAGCAGACTGCAGTGAAATTGGAATATCTTGTCTAAATGCAAAAGAAATCCTGGATGGATTGTCAGTAAATGATAGGGAGTATGAGAAAATGAAACAACAGTTGAGGATAGAGGCTTTAGAAGGGCTGACTCACATTAGCAGTTAACACCGGCTTTATAATGCCCTTCTCCATGTCAAGGGAGGAATAACTCAAGAATTTCAGCACAAAATCTTCTTCATAAGCATTGCCAGTACTCTACATTTTGTAGAGAGTAATTATATATATGATAATACTGGAAGGGATAGATGATAATGAAAATAAGATGCAGATTGATGCTACATAATCTACTACCAATCCCTCGAAGTACAAGCATTACAGGACAAAATTTACTGACAAGAGCAATGGGCTACACTTCTGCATTGGCATTGTCTGTGTATTCAACTTTTTGGTAAGATTAAATATAGATCTTGTCGGGGATATACCCCACGATGTTACCTGGCCGGATGTATGACCCGACCGGACTTGGCGACTCACTGGTGACCTGCCCTGACACGGAGTTCTGATTGGTGACCCGGCAGGCTGGTTAGAGGAGCAACAAGACCCGGTGGCCCAGGGGACGGTTCATGGAAGGCCGACTCATATTATGGTGGGCCTGTTTAAGAGGAAAGGCATGAGGAATATTCCCCTTACAAGGAAGCAAGACACAGACTTGTATCCGGCTTGTAGTTGAACATAGATTAGTCCTAATCCTACTAGGAATCCACATGTAACCTTCCCCTCCAACTTATATAAGGGAGGATAGGGCACCCCGAAGAGGGACAAGTTTTACAAGTCTAGATCGACAGACAAGTAAATAGCTCTCGAAATAGAGCATCCCTGTAATCGTGATCATCATCAATATCAATGAAGTAGGATGTAGGCTTTTACCTCCACCATGAGGGGCCGAACCTAGGTAAAACCTCGAGTCTCTCGTCTGACTCAACCCCTCTCAAGCTACCACATAGATGTGTTGGCCTCACGATTAAGTCCTTTTCACAAGGACATCTATCGTGACAAATCCACGACAGTTGGCGCCCACCATGGATCAAGGCGCATGGTGGTGTTGAGTTCTTGGAGGGATCTTCCTAGGGTTTCGAGAGGTTCACAAATTTCCGGATGAAGGAGAACTGATTTGGAAAGGTATGCACTTGCAATCTGTGAGATTTGTGTTCAAGGAAGAATTAGGGTTATGATCTGTTCATAATCATAACCATGAGTCACCAACTACGAAGCACCGTACGTCAACAAGAATATATTTGGACGTGGATGATCTTCGACCACAACGACTAGATGAGGAGTCAAACCCGCCTGGGTAGACCCTCCACGCCTCCGCTGGTGTGACTCAACCATGGCCGGCGCATCGTTCCGCGGTCACGGCCTCTGCCGGCACACCAAGCCAATGTTGTGGCCTTTCCTGGAGCGGCCTCCATCTTATGTTGCCTTCTGCCACTTTCGCCGCCTCGCCCTTGGGCCGGCCACAGCCGTCTTGCCTCATTCCAAATCAGCGGACCCCACTTGCTTGACGACTTCAAATAGCTGGATTCCGCGTCTTCCATGACCCGGTTGCGCACCAGCCTCAGCTAAACGAATCCGCATGCTGTTAAGCCACCATCGTTCCCGCTCGGAGCCTTCTACCCGTCGCCTGATATTAAGACGCCGCCAAGCGCTACGGCCTGCCCGCCTTCACTGCCGAGTCAATGGTTGCACTGCGAGCCGCCGTAGTTTTCGTCACCTTCCACGGCCTCATCGCCTTTGAGCGGGGGCCGCGCAGCCCCGCACAACGTCGCCTCTGGCCGGCCCTGTATGTTGTTCCATCTCGCCGAGCACCCCGCCACAAAGTTGCTGGCAGAACTGTCATGGACGCCAAGCTGCCTGAGCTGCTGCATCGAAGCCATCCCGTCCCTACCAAGCTGCCTTCCACCATTGTGGTTAAACCCACTGCTAGACCCATCGCTCTGATCCAAGTCCCCGTCTCTAAAGCTGCCTTGCTAGTGGAAAATACATCGAACCGCCCCCCTGCTGGGTCGCACCACAAGTCACTCCAGCGGCTTTCTGCTGCCGCGAGATGCCCTATTTTTATGCCTCGCGCCATTGTTGAAATGCTGGTGCGCCCTTGCGCTTGCCTAAGCAGCCCCTGCTGGTTTTTGCTGTTCCGAATAGCCCTCTTTGAGCTTCTATTGAGTCGTTGGCCTCACCCTCGTTGAGCCGCCAGGGAACGCCGGTCAACGCCATGGCGCTCGCCTCGCCCCAGTGTTTCAACGCATCTCGACGTCAACCATTCTGCAGAGGGCCAGAGTGGATGCATCTGGTGGTGACTATACAAAGCAAACACGAATTCGGAGGACTACAGGTTCACGGCATGGATGTGCCCACTCCGATCTCCAATAGCACTCCGACATTAAACAACTGAGGAGGAATCATCAAACATCTGCTCCGCCACATCGCTCCCATGGCCACATGCGTGTCTCGTTGCAAGTTTTCGTCGCCGGGTCGTCGTCGTTGCCTTCAAAACTGCCTCTACTACCATCTGAGCCGGTTGAGTCGGCTGCCCAATGCCCTACATCATGCCCCCGCAGGCTCTTCGCGCTGTGGAGTTGCAGTAGCAAAAACAGGCTCTGTTGCTAGATGCTGGAAGAGTCAAAGGGCCAGCCACCCGACCCACGTATTAGTAGGATAACTACTACAAGTACAAGTGCTGCCGCTGGTTTGCCATCGTATAAAAGAACATGGGATACGATGCTGGGGTCACATCACGCATTTGATATGTTTTGATCCCAGTATCCATGTTCATTCGACAAAAAAAATACCAGGTGCTATCTTGTCTATTTATTTTTAGTGCATATTGTTTTTATCAAAGAACAATTACTCTAGTCTGTGATATTTTTCGCAGGACTATTGTTTATTACAAAGGTGTCACACAAGGGGCGTGCACCAGCATTTTTTTTGCACTAGCACTTGTCTGTGCCATGCTGATCAATGAGTACGTGTGCAGGTCGCCGCCCCCACTACATCAACACGACGTGGCTGACTTGCCCGTCCGCGCTGGCTTACAACACCGTGGCCGGCTCATCTGCCTGCTCCAGCGGCCGACTCGGCCGTGATTGATTTCAGCTTCACCATGGACAAGTTGTCTACTTCAAAAGGGACTATTATATCACTGAGCTGTTGAATGATTCATGCCTGTTTATATCACGGTCAAATATGGAGAATCTCAAGACAACTCCTTGAGTCGTCTTAAGACTCGGGGGCTACAATGACATGACTCAGCAAATCTTGCCAGTTCTCTCAAATTCAGGAAGCCCGAGTCATTAGAGGAAAGATAACCCGGTCTTGGAGGCTACTGCCATATTGATGAAAATTCAAAGGCCATCAGGAAATTTGCTGTCTTAAAATGAAGGATTATGGTTTAAATCCGGCTCAAGGGAAATTTGTCTCTCACATAGCTTTGAAGCTCTCAATATCCGGTTTAAATTCCAGCTCAAAAAGAATTTATCTCTCGCAAGTTTGAGTTCTCAGAAAAATTAAAGGTTGCCAAAGAGAACCTATTGCCAAGATGCACGGTTCAAACATGGGTATACTGCTTTATGGGCTTATCTTATTGGTCACTTGTGGGCTCCCTGCTCCTTGAGCATAGCTATGACTACCCTTTTGATCCGACTTGTACGCCATGATTGCAAAATACTTGGGGGCTTCCTGCTCATTGAGCATAGCTATCATTACCCTATTGATCTGGCTTGTACGCCTGGAATGAAATATTACTTGGGGGCTATTTGTTTAAGGACAAGAGTTTTTATGACCCTTGTAATAGGCTTGGAAGCCAGGTGTATTCACCTCAAAACGCGGGTTATCTTGCCTTTTTAAGTCTTCCACTCCGCCTAGATTGACTGGAATGACTCGCCATACTTTTGACAGTCAATCTTATACAGACCCTGAACTTGTCAAAGTTAAAACAACGATTGGTCATGTGAGGCCCAGCTTATAAGGTTGCATGAAGGTTTAACTTAGCGGCTGTGCGGCCCTTTGAAAGCACTTGACTTGAAGGCTTGGCAGCCTATGAAAGCCTTGTTTTTCTGATTTGATTGTTTTCTTTGAACATTTTTGGATTCATATCTTTGTACCATATTGATATATGGTTTAAAATTGATTCATGCCATGTAGCCTTGATCCTTACGATTATATTCGAATCTATCTGGAGTTTTGATAACCCGACAGGGATTTCGATGATAAGTCACCAGTGTGCTTTTATTATGCACTTGGAGGTATGTGCTCTAAGCTTTGGGCTGTTACCATTACTGCATGTGGCATGATAAGCCGACAGTCTGAATTTGTGGATAGGGCGTTGTGCTCTACATCTTTGGGCTGTTACCCTTACTTCGTATGGCACTATAAGATGGCAGTATGAACTGATTTCATAGGCCACGTAGCCATGATTATATGACTCATCATTGAGCATCTTTGGGTTTGATAATCCGCCCTGATAGCAGACTTTAAGTCGCTGGGATATTTTGCCTTGAACAATAAAAATGATGATATTTCACGACTCCGGGTTGATATTGGCCCTGGATTATAATTATCACGGCATCACCATGGTATTAATCTACAGGTATGTCTTTCAATAATGGTATGCATATTTTGGGTTTGATAACCTGCCCTGGTTTTGGTCGTTAAGTCGCCAGTATATTTTGGATTGCGCCATTGGAATCATGCGCTTATAAATCATTGGATTGTTACCTTCACTGGGTATGGCAATGTAAGCCGGCAATTTGAGCTAATTCTCCAGGTATGTTTTTAAATTGTTGGATGAATATGTGAGGCTTGACAACTCGCCCTGGTTTTTGACTTTAATTTGCTAGTATATTTAGGCATGAATGGCCTTGATTCTAGTCTTTTCCATAATTGCATAAGACTATATTATGTTTGGGTTCTTACCCGCCCTGGTTTTTGACGTTAAGTCACCAGGGCATATGTCATTTAAACTTTCTGTAGGACATGCAAGAGATTTACACATAAGTAAGAATAATGCTATTGCTCATATGAGTCATTGCGTTTAAGCCCATCATCTGGCCATCTGAAGATATTGTATGGTTATCCAACTCCGGGTTATATTGCTACATATTGAGTTTATTAAGGCTACAAGACGCTAAAGTGATCTTTTCAAAAGCTCGACATGATTATAAGCCACCATGGATGGGTTCTCAGTTATTTATTTTTACAAAGGCTATAAGTCGCCGGGTTACAAAAATGTCGGATTACAATGGATGTGTATTAAGTCGCCATCGGCCATCACCCGCCGGGTATTTAAACTCCGGATTTACTTGTCAACCGATAAGGTATTCAAATCTTTAATAGCCAAACTTGGCTGGATTTTAATTATGGTATTGAATGATTGAGGTTTTCATACCGGATTATGTTATTCAAATCTTGAATAGCCAACATGGCTGGATTTTTATTATGGTTATCAATAACCAGTATTATGATTGAGTTATTCAAAGTCGCTTGAGCGCAATGGCTATTATTTTATTATTGGATATGATTTATTCCACAATGGAAGGAATAGTCCCAAGTCGTTGCAGGCTTAAGACATGGCACTCGGGGGCTACATTATTAAAAATTATGATTATACCAAATATGGAAGTCCCATGTCGCTGCAAGCATGCACCATGACACTTGGGGGCTAATGCAAAGTCATTTTTAACTTGCCTTATTGAAGACCCGACCCATCACATTGCGATGAGCCTGCCCTTGGGGGCTACTAATTGCTCCTGTCGAAGGTAATGCGAAACTTGGGAGCTACATCATTTGGTGTAATTAATTACTGCTCAAATCTATGTGATCATATCTACAAAGTCCATGCTCATTATTGCATAATGACCCAGCCATGGGCTACACTTGTTAAAGTTTTTATGAGCATAAGCCAATTACAAGTCCCAGGTTCCTGCAAGCATGACAACCCGGCACTTGGGGGCTACATATGTGGAATATTCAGTTTATGACTAGTGATTGAGATGAATAACCCGGATTTTTTCAAGGATGCGACATTTATATCAAAGCAAGTCTTAAGATGTTACTACGCTCCCTTCTTAAGACTTGGGGGCTACAAGTGATATGCATATAAGGGAGGTACATTTTCAAGCTTGATCTTAGCAACAATTATGACCCGGTGCCATCAATATTTACAAACCGGCAAGTTCTACGTCTTCAAGCCGGCTAAAAATCAGATGAGTATTTCAAAACTAGTATTTTTGTTAAGCATTAGGGAGCTGAATCAAAATGAATTATTATTCACAATATTTTTCTCTGAGAAACCAATGTCAACAAATTGATTATGAAGTTAGTCTATTGACCCAGACTTTTCAGAAGAAGTGCCCAGATTTTTTTGCATTGCCAAAGTTTGAATATATCTGCTAAAGGAGATTTTCTATGAGGTCATGAACAAGTATCAAGAAGGTAATGACAAGGACATAAGGATGATCATGTGACGGCTCATAAAAACTTTTAACCTAGAGCACAACCTATCAAATATGTTCCTGTGTTTTTTTGCAGGATGAGTTTAACATGGATAAATCCAAATTAAACTGGGGGCTAATGTCAGGGATATACCCCGCGGTGTAACCCGACCGGATGTATGACCCGGCCGGACTTGGCGACTCCTTGGTGACCCGCCCTGACTCGGAGTTCTCATTGGTGACCCAGCAGGCGGGCCAGAGGAGCAACAAGACCCGGTGGCCCCGAATTCGGTTCATGGAAGGCCGACTCATATTATGGTGGGCCGGCATAAGAGGAAAGGCATGAGGAATGTTTCCCTTAAAAGGAGGCAAGACACGAACATGTATCATGCTTGTAATAGAAGATAGACTAGTCCTAATCCTACTAGGACTCCACATGTAACCCGCCCCTCTGACTTATATAAGGAGGGAGCACCCCGGAGAGGGACACGTTTTACAAGTCTAGATCGACAGACAAGTAAATAGCTCTCGAAATATAGCATCCTGTAATTGTGATCATCATCAATATCAATGAAGTAGGATGTAGGCTTTTACCTCCACCATGAGGGGCCGAACCTGGGTAAAACCTCGCATCTCTCGTCCGACTCAACCCCTCCCAAGCTACCACATAGATGCGTTGGCCTCACGACTAAGTCCTTTTCACGGGGACATCTGCCGTGACAAATCCACGACAGATCTGATATTTTTTAGTAAATGGTGGGCGAGGGAGATAAGATGCAGAATGCTACATAATGAACCAATCCCTCTTCCCATAATACAAGAGTGTTTTGAACACCGATGTACTATACAAAACGTTCTTATATTTTGGGTTGGAGGGAGTAGCTATCAATGTAAGTATGGTGATAAATGACGTTCAGTCCTTACAAGAGGACTACAGAGCTAAACCTCTCCAAAAGCATTGGATTGATTCTAAATTTATGTAAGAGTCCATACGGATCTTATAACGTCCACCAAATGGACGATAACGAGGCTAACATGTGCAGTGATGCTACATAATCAAATAGCTATGAAAGTTAGTATGGTCATACTGGGCAAGAGGTACTCACAAGAGTAATGAAGTGTGCAGTATAGTTGTGAGATTTTGTGCTCCCTTGAGAATGAATGTTCTTCTGGTAACAGTTTTCGTACAGGTGAGACGTTAAGGAAAATGCAAAAATGTAGTTCAATTGTGATGTGATATCATAGACAATACCTTACGCTACAGACGAGACCAATATCTAACAAGAATATTCTAGTCACTATTTGATAAATGTAGCACCGGAGACTTTACAGAAATTTCGTTTAGAGGCTTGCCATCGAATTGTTATTGCCTCAGGTAGGAACGATACTTCATCAACGAGTACTTGAAAAGTGCAACAAACCCTTGCTCGTCTTGGCAATCCAGTTTGGTCCTCGCCTATTTAAAAGAATGAAATCTTTTGTCTTCTGTCAGCAAAAACATATGCAGTAATTACCACGAATAACATTAGTACATTACTTATGCGTAAGTTGCAGAGGAAGACTGGAAATTGTTCTATGTCTGCGGTATAATCTTTCTGTGAAGGAAAGATGCGCACAAAGTTCGTAACAACAATATAAGCTTCGTCTTCTAAACTGGGAAGAAATGGAACAGGGGTCCTATTTCCTGCAATTGGGTCTCTCTGTGGTTCAAAAAGGGATTTGGCAACTGGATTTGGTGTACTCTTTGCTGGAATGGGGGTTTTGCATTGTAGAGCTGGTGCTATGTCAACTGGCATCATCATACTGTTTGCTGCAATTGGGGTCTGCTGAGTTGGGGCATCCGAAATGACCAGTGCAGTAGGGCTAGAGTCTGCTAGAGTTGTGGTGTTTTCTTGGTCAGGTGACATTGCAACTACACCTAACGGGCTATTTGATTTATCAGGTGTCACTACCTTTTCCAAACACCTTGCTCATGCTCCTTCGTGATCAGCAATCGCCCTCTTCCTTTTGAACGTCTGATACACAAGAACAACATTTGAATGGATAAATATGGTATGATAACAAACGGAATATGTACTGAAAATGGATAGGGAGGGCGTATTCACATACACGATGTGTAAACTAAGCTAATGGCAGTGCAAAAAAGTAGAAGCAATGCAAAGCATCAGTTGCAAGATATGTGCGACCAATATAACCTTGGAAAGTTAGAGCAAGCACCTTGATGGGTGAATAACATAGGGCATCTGCATCTGACTCCTCCACTATGGAGCTACATTGACTTAGGTCTCCCTCTAGCTCAGAATCACTGTTAGGAGTATATTCTGAGCATGAATCTATAGGTGGAGAGCATTTGCATTGCATTGCACATATATATATTCTTCCTTGCCGAGACGTGGGATGCACTACCGCGCTTTTTCTGGGTCCTCCTCGGTCGTAGTGCTGAAGCAAGTAAATGAGTCATCAAATCACGAAAGACCACCTTTCCTGCCGAGTACATCGGTTAAGCACTGTGGCTAGCTAGTTGGGCTAGTGCGACCGATTAGCTAGGCCGCCTCCACATTTGTTTATTAACCCCCTTTTTTATCTCCTAGCCGACAGGTAAATTTAAATATCCACCATGGCGTTGCTCTGGTGTTTAGGTGCGGCATGCGTGGCAGGATTTTTAATTTTTTAATTGACGGGAGCAGGCGCGGCAGCAATTAGTTATGATGACTCCGCCTGTAAAACCCACTACCCGCTGTGTGAAAAGTCGTCGACTGGTGTTTTCCCATGGTGAAAACCAAAAGATTCACTCCGCTCCTCAGCTGGATCCCTCCGCCTTCCCGTATATTGCATTTCCTTTTAGCCATTTCGCCCCCTTTGCTTCCTCTCCCCATTGCTTCTACCTGGTGCCATGGTGGCGCAGCAGATCACGGAGTGTGAGGTGACATAGGAGCTCTAGGACAAGGACGCGGAACTCAGGGCCAAGGACGTGGAGCTCCGTGAGCTCAAGGAGGAGAGGAGTTCCATGCTCCTCCGTTATGTGCGGGAGTTCACGGAGCTTCAAAAGCGGCAGGCGTCCACCACAAAGATGCTCGAGGTGCCGGCGGTGTTGCTGCAGAAAGCGGGAGATGCGATAGGCCATCAGGGGAGCCGTCTGGAGTACGAGCGGGCCAATCATGACGAGGTCCAGGATTGCCTCAACCACTTGGTGGACCAAGTTACCCGCACATGTTGCAGCTGCGCGATGCCAACTGTTGTGCCAGCATGACCATGCCGGTCGTCGGGCTATACCCGTTTTACCACCCCCTCGACTTCAACGAGTCGCGGCTTCCTGAACCGGTCTCCTTTTTCACCTATATCTCTGGAGAGCTGAGCTGTCTCCGCGCGATGGTGGGGGCGGAGCTGGACAAGGAGGGGTTGCGGGCTGCCGTCGCCGTTGTCGGGAGATTCCTCTCAGGGCTCCGTCACCGGAATCCATACGTGCCATTGGACGCCGAATTTGACGTGCTAGCTCCCTTCGACCAGGAGCGGGCTCTGCGGGCGGCTGCACCCTGCATCACCAATGTCATGCGCCTTGAGAAGCAGAGGGACTTCGGTGGTGTTTAGGCGTCCTTTGCATGGGCATGTCCATGTCTCGGCACAACATGATCATTGGATCAAACTCAGACGGTGCAGATCAGTCACTATAGCACAAAGCGTGTGGGTGTGTTTGGTTGCATTCTCATCTAAATATAGTTGTTCCCTCTTCGTGTATTTGTGTTAAGCTACTAGTGTGGACTCATGCACTTTTCCAAACACCCAAAAGTCGGTCGAGAAGGGAACTTTGGCTCCCATCTCGTGCACCCTTCATTCACCCTGCCTAACACTGTTTCGTGCTTCATATGGTTCATGTTTCGTGGACTACTGTAGCACCATACTCTCCGTGCGCTATAGTCCTAGTTCTGTTAACACTGATCTCACCATTCATTCTCGACCGGACAGTCAAAAAAGCGGTACTATGTTACATTGCTATTCATAAGTTGACATGCGCACAACATCATTTGTTATTGTCGTATCTTACGACACTAGCAACAAGATTATGTAGTACTGACATATGAACCACTACACATCCCTAGTAGTAGCAGCACTGTGTATGTTCAAGTGGCTGCCGTGTTTCGCACTCCTTCGTCGTAAGAGTGAAAACGCTTGTTGTAATCAT
Source organism: Triticum dicoccoides (assembly GCF_002162155.2). Taxonomy (NCBI): domain Eukaryota; kingdom Viridiplantae; phylum Streptophyta; class Magnoliopsida; order Poales; family Poaceae; genus Triticum; species Triticum dicoccoides. Next base: position 206,921,564 of record NC_041386.1, on the reverse strand, counting down.
TTTTTTCTTCAGAAAAACAGTGGACATGCTCTACCATGCGGATCCTCCTCGACGGTCATCGAGAACCATGCTACTCACGTTCGCCGATGTGTGGGACAACCACCATCGGGGTCCACCAGCCATGCACTAAATTACTCCGTAGTAGAGTCCCCGACTGCACGATAGACTACCCCGATCAAAGCGCCGCAGTAATGCCCAATGAGCCGTCAAATCACAAAACCCCCTCCTTTCCAGTAGTAAGTTGGATGGACAAAGCAACCATAATTTCACTCTTCTCTCTCAGCTTCCTCTCTTGAAGAAAACCCCCACTCGCTTCTCCCTCATCTTGTTCCTCATTTCTTCAAGAAAACCCCGACCTGCTTCTGCCATTGTTCTTCTCTCCCAAAGAAGGAAAGATGAGCGCATCAATGGTGTTGATTCTGGCCAAGGCCCGGTCTTGCAACCCCGAGACTGATCCTATAACTCCCTCTCTATTCTTCTTTTGGGTTTGTGATTGTGTTTTCTTTTCTTTTATTTCTAATTGACGGTTTCTTGATGGATGCTGGAGCATCGGCCAAAGTGATGTCTATGGCTCTGGCCAAAACCGTCGAGGCACATGGTATGAAGAAGTGCAAGCACCCCGCCAAGACTACCGCAGACAAGCTCAAAGCCATCACCCTGTCCAAGCCCCCCTCTCTAGGATCCCTCATTAAGCAAGTCTAGGTAATATCTTTTTCTCGTTCTTGATCGTGTTTTTTCATCTAGCACATAGTACCAGTACTAGTAGTACAACTTTCTAGGTGAAATTGCATGTGATTTTTGTGTGCCAAATGACGGTTCGAAATTCGTCTTTTGACCAAAACATGTGAGAGGTTGACACTGATTTCTTATAGATTACTTTCAACTACTTTATGAACATCAGTGCTACCTTTGAAGAGGGTATATTTGCCTCAGTAACTTGTGTTATGGACATTGCAAGTAATGCCTCTACTCTCATGCCTTTGAAGACATGTTCTAGTGTCTTTGTTCACTCATTTCTATGCGTATACGCACTCATATATGGAGTAAAATATCGAAAATCATCTTATATTTCTGAACGGAGGTAGTAATAAAATATTTGGTTTCTGTTTGAATTAGAACCAGGTCCGCGGTGGAGATGAAGTTCTCAAAGTCATGCCGTGTGAACTGGAAGACCTAAGGATGAGTTTTACTACTAAACTATCTAGCTGTTTTGTCCTTGTCGCACGTGTCCTGAACTAGTGTTTTCCTATAGCATTCTTGTCAGGCGTCTTCTCGAGGTTGTACTTGACCACAACAATTTCCTTGATGTGCCTTCCATTACGAAGGGTGTGGTTCTTGTGAAGCTTCCCGACAAATATGATGCAGCCTGTCTTCATCATCATGTTTATGAGTGGAAGGACCACTCTATTAGGTTCTCCAAGGTTGACGAGATGGTGATGGTGCAGGTAGACATCTCTCACAAAGTCCATGGCCTAGTCAGTTACGATGGGTTCATCCCGTAGGTCGGTGGCAAGAAATAGTCTGCAAAGTTTAATTAGGGCAACTTTGCTTGTCTGTAGTAAGTACTATTGTTCAGTACTTGATTTGTGTTTGTGAACCCTATATTGTTTAGTACTGCCGCTTTTGGTGTGTGGTGAGTCCTGACAATAGTCTATGTTAATGTCTGTCCACACAATTCAGTCTGTATATGTTGAAGTATCCAGATCATCTTTTTGTGAGGACGATTTATCAATTATGGTTACACTCCAATATCTGTATGCATTGCAGGGTTTATCGCACCCACCAGGATTTCCAGTCCCATGGATGTTCGGTCCATATGATTTGTCATGACATTTGGACTGTCCTGCTTGTGGGAGTAGGCGGGGGCCTTGCATGCCATGCGTAGTTCGACGATCATTCTTCTATTTAGTCCTTCAACATAGTGATTTCCTGGTAAGGATTCACTCGTGTCACATCAAGTAAATCTTATTGATTTAATGTCATGTTTTCTTTCTTTTGTTGCAATTTTACGATGCAGGTTTTTCCATGTGACATTCATCAAGAATAAACCGTTTGGTTTGCTCTACGATGGCTACATTTGCAGGTTTCACTTCTTATATCGTGTGAGTAACAAAGGCATTGTCCATCACTTATATTACTGGACAAAATTGGATCAATTTGTTCTGTGAATAGAAGCTGAATCCCTTAGATGAACTGTAGTTTGGTTTAACAAACACGCCACAATTAGTCCTTCTCGCGTTTAAAAGAAATGAAGAAGAAGACTGGATCGGGGTCACGGAGCCTAGTTAAGTTAGAAAGCTGATCATAGCAGACCAGACACGATCGTTGCAATCTCACACGTCGGTACCACCTTCAGCAACGGATCGAGCACCGGCTGTTGCTCTAGCACTGACAGCGGTAGCAGCTCAGTCTGATCCAGCTGAGGATTGGGCACCGACCACGTCAGCGGATCAGGCTGATCTACCGGACAATCGGGCATCAACAACGGCACCTGCTCTGACACCAGCACCAGCTCTACAAGGAGCACCATCTCCGGCAGCAGCACCAACACTACCAGTAGCACTGGCATGGGCACCAGCAACGGCTTCGGCACCTGCACCAACAATTGCACTTGCGTCTCCTCCGGCCCGTGTAGCAGAAAAGGAACCAGAAGTTGCACAGGCAATAGACTGGGATGCAGTTCGCACTTCATATACAAAAGTCCTTACAAAAACCGACATGTCCACCTTCTTGGTAAGCATTGGCAGCCCAAGTGCTTCATTCTTTTTTCTTTCCATGTTGTTTCACATGATTCACTGTGTTGATCTAACTGTTTGTGTATGTTTTCTTGTTTGCAAACAGAGAATTCCTAGAGCAATGAGGGAGTCGTTCAACAATCCGGGCGACCATGGCCAAGTTTCTCTTCCCATGCGCAGCCTTGGTGTGAATGAACCTGCTCAATATAATGTAAGTACAAAGGTTGGTCGCATGATGATTGATGCTAAAGGATGGTCAAGGTTCAAATCTAAATCATATCTTGCGGTAGGGGATGATGTAAAAATCAAACTTTCTCGGCAAGGAGAGCTGGTCCAAATCAACTTTGAAATTCTTCAGTAGCAGCACGCAACTGCCGAACTAATCTATACTCCGAGAGATTTTGATGTAATAATCTAGCATCGTGAAACAAGTGTCCTATGTGTATAAGTAGCACGACAATATTTTTTATCACATGGTATATCGTTGATAGAATTGCAACTCTGATTGCTGGTTAGGAACTGTCATTCGATTTCATTCTAACAGCTGCCATGATTTATTCAATTTTGTGTATTCACCTTGGGACAGCATCTAAAACCAGTGCCGTACCGATCGCTTGCAATATGAAAAGCGTTGAGGTAGAACACATGGTCCCCACAACATGCAGGCCCACCGGCCTGTGGCCCAAAGTCTAGAACCGTGAGCCTGTGTGAGTATTATATTCTCAGTTGAACCCCCATAATGCTCGTGCGTTGCACGTAACATCAAGATGCATTTGTATGAGTATTTTATCTTGTCATAGAAAAGAATGAACGAGGGAAGGCCTTATTTGCAAATGTGAAGAGGTGTGTGGGTACCTTTTTGTAAAATTGCCATAGTCTCCTTCCAATCCGTTAGATATAAATCAGACAGCCAATATTGCAGGATGGCAGGCACACCATCATCACCAACTCATGCATACTGTGTTAAAAAACTCTGTTTTTATAATTATATGTGTTATATATATTCCCCTTAATTTTTATTATATATAAAGTTGTGATATAGAATATTTATATATTTCTTTACAGAGGGAGTATCTCTCTGTCAAAAATATATTTATGTGTAACTAGTTACTCCTGTCTTTCTACTTCCTTTCGCTGATACGTGGGGCATCCGGCAACGGGGTCCACGTGCCATATGCACCAAATTAGAGTGCACAACTGCACGGTAGACACACCCCGGTCTTAGCGCCGCAGTAATGCCCAACGAGCCATCAATTCACAAAAGCCCCACCTTTCTAGCTTTAGCAGTAAGCTGGATGGACAAAGCAGCAATATTTCACTAGGCCTGAATCCCCTTCTCCCTCGTCGGCTTGTTCAGAGAAAACCCCCTGTCGGCGATTGCATAGGGTTTTCTCATGGAGAACCTGGTACGAATTATTCATCCATCCCCAATAAATCCAAGTCCCTTGGTCGTGGGTAATCCTAGGATAGCAGCCCCCGCCGTTGATGCATTTTTCTTCCTACTGAGTCTAGTGTGTTTCATTTGCAGTGCCCAAAGTGCGAGGACCCTACAGGTTTCTGCACCCTCGGTGAGACGCCACACTTGTTCCTTCTCATCCTAACACGGGATTTTAAAACATGCACAATATGTTCCTAGAATCCTCTTTTCTGTCCGAAAGGGTGGGGGTTTTGGAACATGTTGTCGACTAATTTGGAAATTTGGATTGCTATATTTGGATAAAAGGTATTAGTACCATGGTCAACACTGACGTGAAGGAGGAAATTATTTGTATATTTGGATAGGGAATACATTGTGTTCTCATATTGTTTTTCCTCCAGTGCATTCCTTGCTCTGCCAGAACTCATGTACTCAAGATGCTCGGCCTTGTCATAACTGAATACACAAGTTTAATGGTCACAGTGAGGACAAGCCATGGATATAAGTTCTGAGTTGGGTTCATGAACCAAGAAGAACGCTGCTTTTTTTATGGCCGAACTTAGATAAACTTTATGAAGTGTTACAGATTGAAAGTTGGCGCACGAATGTTGATGGAAATAGCAGAACCTAGTCTCATCTTCATTGCGATCTTCCACCCTGACGTCGTTCCAATTGTTCATCCATGTTAGTTCTGTATCTGGTTCTTGCTTGTTGCCTCGATTACTTCTTAGTCCACATATTCTGTCTAAATAATCACAATTTAACTTTAGAAGTAGCAACGAATCTCTGACGAAGATGCTACTTCTAACTAATATTTTCTTATAATTGGTGGCACGTGTAGGTTTTTCAGAGTTAAGCAAGCTACTCGTTTGTCATTCTGTAAGAATCGGCTGTTATTGATGGCACCGAAGTTGACTGGGATGACATCCACAAGTTCCTACACTTTATTGATCATATTGAGGTCCTTGTGAGGCGTTTCAGTGGTGGAAGGCCATGTGGGATATGTGTGGCACTGTTGCACTTGTTGAGCAGGTCCAACTGTGTCGAGAAACTTATGGTATGAGCTATTTTCAGTTATTTATGTTGTTCATAAACTCTTGCTTATACAAAGTTTTATAGATGTGATCTTCTTGAAACAGAAACTGCCCAGTTCTATTGTTCCTATACAGATGCCTGACCATGGTCGGGTTAGACTTGCGCTTGTTCACAACATGATGTTTGTGTCAACCTACTCCATTCCCTTGTAGGTGAAAAGATACTTATTCATGGGTGGTCTCAAATAATGAAGGCCCATCCATCTTGGACAATAGGATAGAAGTTATGTTCTTGGTTTTCCATGGCTCTAAAGCGAATATCCTGTTTATTAATCACATTGCGAGATGAGGCCGCTTTCAGAAGGTTGTGGATGCGCGGGGTGGCGCATGGGCCTTGTCTTGGGCTTGGCAGCCTCACCCTTGGTTAACTGTAGGAAAAGTAGCACTGTTCGAGGCGTGCTTTGTACGGTTGAACCTGTATAAGCACTCATACAGCTTTCAGCTATGGTTGTTAAGTGCCCCTGCTGGTTTCAGTTAAGGTTGTTTAGTACTCCTGCTGCTTTTACAGTCTCTCGTGTTTCTATAGTACTGTCTTCCTCCAGTCGCCAAAACCAAACCAGCGCCAGCGGGGCCGCCTGCTTCCGCCTCCCACGGCTGGCCGCACCTTAGCGCATGCATCGCCGCCCCACCGTCTCCTAAATCGTTAACACCGACGTCCGAGGCCTCACCATCTTCCTCCGCGCGCTTTGGTGCGCTCGCCGTGGCGCCACCCTTTCACGTTGTCAACATGGTGAACAGACAATAGGAATCAGCAGAGGACTGTACGTGGAGAGGATGACAGTAGGGGCCCACCATGTCCATGGCCGGACACAATTAAGTTCCTCATCTTTTTGTTATATATAGTCCATTGTCAGCATATGGAAAAAGAAAATGCTTCCTCCTAGTGGTTTCCTCACATCTGGGAGCCACAACATTGTCAGCGTATATAGTCAATAGACAAGAGAACAACACAAGATCGGTTGACACCTGGGACATAGCTGCTTGACCAGTATTTTTTGTTATTGTTGAGACAGAGCATGGTTTCAACTGGGTTGTGGCCTGTCTAGCCCAAGCTTATATTTCATGTTCACCATATGACCAGCCCAGCTATTTTTTCTTTGTGAAAATGAGACCAATTTATTTTTCTAAAGAATACCCAATCCAGGCCTACTTATTTTTCTATGCCCTGATGGGCTGCAACTCTTTCAAGATGCATGCAAATCATGAAACTAATATGAAATGGGTTGTAAATATAAAAACAGATGACAAATTGGCAATTACTTTATAATTTCTAAATTTTTTCACATTTTCAGGTTCCTATTTCACTGGGCTTTAACCTAATTTGAATATATCTTCAATGTACTTTAAATCTGGCTCGACATTTCGGTAACCCACGGAAATATGCGAAATTTCGTTTAAATTTTTAACACGGGCCCTAGCCAACAAACAAAACGGACTGCAATAAATTGCATAAGAAGTTGCAATGAGCTATATATAAATTATTAAAAAATAGGGAATGGTCTGACTTGTGGGCCTATTAAGTGGACACGTATGCAAGATGTTTTTACTTATTATATACGTCAACAAATGATTCTAGCAAATGTAACCGTTGGATGTCAATCCAACGGCCGTCGTGTTTCTTCAATATTTGATCTTCTTGCTCCAGCCACCAAATCCAGCGCAGGAAGGACCGCCTACTCCCGCCTCCTGTGGCCGGTTGTGCTATCGCGCAGGCCTCACCGCCCCCTACTACTCCCACCGTTGGCCAAGCCATCCCTCTACTCACCCACGTCCCGCCACTGCTGTGGCTTTGCCGCCTCCGGGTCATTCCCTTCCTGGTCTCGCCGTCGTCCATCACGCTGGTGTTGTCGGCATGACGTGGTCAATGTTGTCAACAAACGACAACATCGGGAGAGGGATGTACATGGAGAGGTTGACAGTTGGGACCCACATGGTCCATGGCCGCACGTAAGCAAGTACCTCCTTATTACGCCAAAAAGAATGGATACTCCCGCTGACAGCTCGGAACCACCAGCTATATCTTCGCACGCAAGGAAGTGCCTCCTTATCACGCACAAAAAATGAATACTCCCCTTGCTAGCTGGGACCCACCATAGTGGGAGGCTGACTTTTGGGCCTACTAAGTTGATGCGGACGGAGGGCTTTGTCAACTCAGTCAACAAACGATTCCATCACAAGTGACCCTTGGATTGGTAACATCAAACGGCCGTCCTGCTTCTTCAACCTCTGATTTTCTTGCTCCAGCCGTCCAAACCACCGCATGATCTTGCCTCCTGTGGCCAGCTGTGCTGCCGTGGATGTATCCCCGCTCCTACTACTCCAACCACTGGCCAGGCCCTGCGGTGACGGCAGCCTCACACCGAAGTCGAACTAGTGAACCCTCATACTCTACTCCGCATGGGCATCCACTGCCGCGTCTTCCCCGGATCCATGTCATCCCCTTCCTAGGCCTCTTCGTCATCCACCGCCCTAGTGCTCTCGGCGCAACATGGTCAATGTGGTCAACGAATGACGTCCATCGGAAGAGTACTGTACGTGGACAGGCTGACAGCTGGGTCCACGGCCGCAGCAAGGAAGTGCCTCCTTATTACTTCCAAAATAATGATTCCTCCACCTGACAGCAGGGACCCACTGGACGTGTCACCATATTTCACGAAAAAAACGTTTGCCCCCTGACTGCTAGGACCCACCAGCTACATCTTCGCACGCAAGGAAGTAACTCATAGTCGGGACCCACCCGTTCGAAGCGTACGTAGCGTTGTCATACTGTTCGATCGGTCTGTCTGCAGGCTGCAGCGATGAAATGTGGTAGTGTAAGAAAGGGCACGTGTCATAGTAGAGGCGCGCACGTGTCGTAGTAGAGGCGCGTACGTAGCATGTCACGCAGTCCTATTAATATCTTGTACACGTATGTACAGCGGCCAGGGTGCAAGAAAGTAAATACTATCGGTTTCGGGTTCCAGCAAAACCCTTGAGATTCGAACATTGGGGGGCGCACGAAGATCTTTCCCCCCAGTTCACGCTCTCGCAACGATCTCAGAACCTAACTCGTCGAACCCGGAGAACAAAGGACACAGGGTTTATACTAGTTCGGGCCACCGATGTGATGTAATACCCTACTCAAGTGTGGTGTGGTTGATTGCCTCTGGGGCTGAGGATGAACAAGTACAATGGAAGAACAGCCTTCTGAGGAGAGGTGTTCTTGAGCTCGTTGAGCCTGTGCGTATGAGGGTGGAAAATGGATATCTCCTCTCTATGGTGATGTCTAGTCCTATTTATAGAGTTCATGGTCCTCTTCCCAAATGTAGGCAGGAAGGGAGACAACTAGTACAAGTTATCCTGACAAAAGGTGGTCTTCGCCTGCCAAAGGCTCTGGTGGTGATGTCGTCCTGGGCTCCACGGTGACCTCCGTCCTGCCGTCCTCCTAGCCTTGGTCTTGTTGCACCGATATGGAAACCTTTACCTGATGCCTCGGGACTCCTCGCCTGCGCTTGCCCATTTAGCACCAAAGAGGAAACGAGGACATTGCACGCGCTGGTGCCCGCCTGGCCTTGGTCGTCATGGATTGCATCACTGGAACCTCGCGAGGTGCCCCTCGCCTTGATCCTCCGCCCCTCTCGAGCCAGCCTAGTGAGGTCGTCCCCGAGGAGGTCTTGTGTCGTCCGCCTCGCAAGGCTTGGCCCCTCGCGAGGGTTTTGAGTGTTTGCTGGTGAAGATGGGCCGTACAGGGCCGCTGGTGGAGCCACGCCGTGGGCCGCAGGCAGGCAAGTCTGGGGACCCCCGTTCCCAGCACGCCGACAGTAGCCCCAAGCCCAAGTTATGCTCGGACTTGGCTTCGAGGCGAAGCCAAGGGGCAAGTGCGGAGCACCGCGGGCCCCAACAGCCTGCGGCCTCGGTCGATGCGTGGTGACGGATGGGACGTGGGCGTAATAAGATGCAACACAGTTCTTAGATATTCTCGAGATAACGGAGGGTAATACTCAAAGGAAGGTCAATATAGAGGTTGCTTAGATGTATTGTTCTGCAGAAGACAAGTACTATAACTTGTCGGAGAAATGGAATTTAAAGGAGAACATGGTCGGAACCATGATCGCAAAAGGCCGGGTCTCAGATATAAGAACTTATGCCAAGGGAATAATTAATTTAAGAGAAGCTTTAATGATAAGATCCACATCGTGTCCATGGGCATGAACACAAAGTTCAGGGTCGACTCCCACTTCTTCGATGTATAGCCTTCCATTCACCTCTCGCTTTTCGAAATTGACATTAGTTATCGAAAGTTTTACCTGATGTAATACTAGATAATTATGACCCATGAAATCTTTTGGGTTCATACAGACAAGGAAGGCATAGGTTTAACCCATCGGGGCATCTTATGAACACATACCCCCAACTTCAACAGCGAATAGCTCAAGTTCGGGAGCAGAGCATGCTGGACAAAAGTAGGGGATACAGTTTACCAAAGTTATTATGTATCCGAAGAAAAGCTCACAATGTTTAATGAACATGAAGGACGGTGTCGAACAAAATCCAACAAAGGATCTGGTGGTCCATAAGGGATCTGATGTGAGTATCGGTACTCAACCAGAGGAAGAAAGAATGCAAGGGGATCATATTATAGAAACAACTGACTAACTCAAAGCTCAAATGCAAAGGAATTATGATTTCCAAGATAAGGGATTAGAAGCAATGCTCTGATTAGGGATGGATAAGTTGAAAAGCCTTAGAGGTACAATCGATGGCAATTTGATTGGTCGAGATCCAGGTCATGTTTAAAATGAAGTCTGAGCCGGAAGGACGAAACGAAGGATCTGATTAAGGAATGCAAGCATTCGCAACATATTGATTCTACAGACTCAAACTGATAATGACTAAGGATGCCAATAAGATTACCAGACTTATGAGTTTAATCATAATGCAAGGAAGCAAGAATTTCAAGAGCAATAGGCTCTTGAGGATTTTCGGGGATCGAACGGTATTTCGAAGACTTTTATGAAATACATGAATCAACATGGGATGAGCTGATACTCGATGAGTGCGAGAAATTATCCGTAAGGGTAAGTCTGCGGCAAAGAGATGCAAAGCGGTGGGCACAAAGGATTCTCGAATTATCGAAGAAACTTTCAGGGTATCAAGTAATAACAGGGGCAACTAGGAACAAAGGTAAGAACGACAAGTGCAAGCAGTTATCCATAAGGATTTATCGGTGGTCGGGAATAGCCAAAGTGGTGGGCACAAGGTCTCGAGAGAATAACGAAGAGTATCTTCGGAATCTTTTGGTGAAGCAGGCCATCATCTGGAATGAAGGGGCTCTTCGGGAGAAAGTATTTACGAGAACCTAGTGTTAGAGTTAGCAAAATTATTTAACCCGAATAGAAGAGAGATCAGAGTCCCAGTGTATAGACGAGGAGTAAAAGATCCTAATACCACCCAAATGGAGACGTGGGCCCGTAAGGCACACAGCCATGTTAGTAAAAAGTTTTGCAATATCTAGACACGACTTCAGCCAAGGTGTGTGGAAGGGGGACTCCTACATCCAGTCGGCTCTAATACCAACTTGTGGCGCCCCCGATTCAATCATACACTAATCATACACACAAACGTGTACGATCAAGATCAAGGACTCACGGGGAGATATCACAACACAACTCTACAAATAAAATAAGTCATACAAGCATCATATTACAAGCCAGGGGCCTCGAGGGCTCGAATACAAGAGCTCGATCATAGACGAGTCTACAGAAGCAACAATATCTGAGTACAGACATAAGTTAAACAAGTTTTCCTTAAGAAGGCTAGCACAAACTGGGATACAGATCAAAAGAGGCGCCGTCCTCCTGCCTAGGATCCTCCTAAACTACTCCTGGTCATCGTCAGTGGGCTGCACGTAGTAGTAGTCACCTCCAGTGTAGTAGGAGTCGTCGTCGACGATGGCGTCTGGCTCCTGGACTCCATCATCTGGTCGCAATAATCGGTTATAGAAAGGGGGAAAAGAGGGAGCAAAGCAACCATGAGTACTCATCCAAAGTACTCCCAAGCAAGGAGCTACACTACATATGTATGCATTGGTATCAAATGGAATAAGGGTATCATATGTGGACTGAACTGCAGAAAGCCAGAATAAGAGGGGGATAGCTAGTCCCATGGAAGACTATGCTTCTGGCCACCTCCATCTTGTAGCATGTAGAAGAGAGTAGATGGTAAGTTCACCAAGTATCACCGCATAGCATAATCCTAACCGATGATCCTCCCCTCGTCGCCCTGTGAGAGAGCGATCACCGGTTGTATCTGGCACTTGGAAGGGTGTGTTTTATTAAGTATCCGGTTCTAGTTGTCATAAGGTCAAGATACAACTCCAAGTCGTCCTATTACCTAAGATCACGGCTATTCGAATAGATAAACTTCCCTGCAGGGGTGCACCACATTTCCCAACATGCTCGATCCCCTTTGTCCGGACACACTTTTCCGGGTCATGCCCAGCCTCGGAAGATCAACACGTCACAACCCTACCTAGGCACAACAGAGAGGTCAGCATGCCGGTCTAAATCGTATGGCGCAGGGGTTTGGGCCCATCGCCCATTGCACACGTGCACATTGCGTGGGCGGTCGGAGAGCAGACCTAGCAACTTCCATTACAAAGGAAGTTGCATTACGCGGTCAAACCCGGCGCGTGCCGCTCAGTCGCTGACATCACGAATGCTTTGGCTGATACCACGACGTCGGGTGCCCATAACTGTTCCCGCATAGTTGGTTAGTGCGTATAGGCCACTGGCCAGACTCAGATCAAATACCAAGATCTCAGTAAGCGTGTTATTTTGAAGTAATCATGAACGTCGACCAGGGATAGGCCCACCTCTCTCCTAGGTGGTCTCAACCTGCCCTATCGCTCCACCACAAGTAACAGTCGGGGTCCATCGGGAACCTAGGTCCACCACTACCTGGGTGGAACCACCTGTCCTTTCAGCCCCCACACCGGAATCACTCGCGGGTACTCAACAAGCTGACCCGACTTTAGTCACAACATGTAACATGTACAAAGTATATAGTATATACCCGTGATCACCTCCCGAGTGATCACAGCCCGATAGTATAGCATGGCAGATAGATAAGAATGTAGGGCCACTGATGATAAACTAGCATCCTATACTAAGCATTTAGGATTGCAGGTAAGGTATTAATAGTTGTAGCAACAATGATAGGCTATGCATCAGAATAGGATTAATGGAAAACAGTAACATGATACACTACTCCAATGCAAGCAGTAGAGAGAGAGTAGCCGAGATCTGGTGATCAAGGGGGGGGGCTTGCCTGGTTGCTCTAGCAAGAAGGAGGGGTCATCTTCGATGTAGTCGAACACACGGACATCGGTAGTAGTCTCGGAGTATACCAGAAATACTCCGAGAAATAAGTAACGGAGGGGGAACACAATAAATAACAGAGCAATCAAATGTAACACAACACAAGATGCGGAAATACATTGTGCTAGAGGTGACGTAACGTACGGACAGGTGATACCTGTGAAGGGGGGAAACATCCAGGATAGTATCCCCGGTGTTTTGCGTTTTTGGACAGATGAACCGAAGGGACAAAGTTGCGTGTTTGCTATGCTAGGGATGTGTGGCGGACGAACGGGCTGTGTATTCGGACTCGTCGCGTCGTTCTGAGCAACTTTCATGTGTAAAACTTTTTCATCCGAGTTACAGTTTATTTTATATGATTTATAAAGTTTTAACAATATTATGGAATTCCTTGATTTAATTAATAAATCGAATTAAATAGTAAAATGGCTATGGGTACCCAAAAGTGTACCCATCCAGAATGTGCATGAGGTTGACAGGTGGAGCCAGTCAGCAGTTGACTCGTCCATGTTAGACTAGTCAACGGTTTAGTGGGGCCCCTTGTCATACACTATTTAGTTAATTAACTAATTTATTAGTTTATTAAACAGAACTAATTAAGATAATTAATTAATTAATATTTTAAATGTTTTTTATTACTATTATTTAAAAAACATATTCTAGGCCATGGGCCCCGCCTGCCATAGGCCCAGGGGGGCATACCGGGGCGGGCGCTAGCGGTTACGGAAGCCACCCGCGTGGGGGCTTGGCGAAGTTGGTTCCGTTGTCCGTGATGATGCTGTTTGGCATGTTGTAGCGCACCGCGATGTCCTTGATGAACCGAACGGCTGTCGGGCAGTCCATCTTTTTGATTGGCCTTGCTTTGATACATTTGGTAAACTTGTCCACCGCCACCAGCAAATGCATCATGCCGCCTCAGGCGGTCTTGAAGGGACCCACCATGTCAAGTCCCCAAACCGTGAAGGGCCAGGCGATCGGGATGGTCCGGAGTCCTGACGCCGGCTGGTGGCTGCGCTTGTTGAAGTGCTGGCATCCCTCACACTTGTTCACGAGTGACTCTGCGTCTTCGAAGGTCGTGGGCCAGTAGAAACCATGGCGGAAGGCCTTGGCCACCATGGACCGCGAGGCGGCGTGGTGCCCACACTCGCCCTGGTGTATGTCGAGGAGGATCTGAATACCCTTGTCCTACTCGACGCAGCGTTGGAACACGCCGGTGCAGCTGCGCTTGACGAGTTCGTTGTTGATGATGCTGTAGGCGGACGCTCGACGCTGCACTTGCCAAGCTTCTGTCTTGTCCATGGGGAGGACCCTATTCTCCAGGAACTCCGAGATGGGCAGGGCCCAGGATGGCGCCATCACCACAGCGATGACGGCCACTATTTCAGGCTCCACGTCGGCGGCCCCCGAGACGGGTTCGGAAGCCCTCGGGCCAGGTTGAGGCGCGGCTGGCTTGGATGCAGCAGTCCCTGAGCCGGGTTGAGGCACGGCCGGGTCAGTTGGAGTAGTCATCGGGCCGGGTTAAGGCACGGCCGGGTCGGTTGGAGCAGTCCCCGGGCCGGGTTGAGGCGCGGCCGGGTCCGTTGGCACATGGATGGACTCGGAGTCCGGAGATGGCTTGACAAATGGCTTGTGCAGATGCTCGAGGGAGACACCGGATGGGATGGACTACCGAGACGAGGCGGTCTTGGCGAGCGTGTCAGCCGCCTCATTCTCCGCGCGCAGGACGTGGAGGAACTCGCAACCCTCGAAGAACCCGGACAACTTCTAGACGAGGAAGCGGTAGCTTGCCATGTTGGAGTCATGCGCGTCCCACTCGCCTAAGCACTGCTGCACCACCAGGTCCGAGTCGCCGAAGCACAGGATGCGCCGGATGCCGAGTTCCTTGGCAAGCCGGAGGCCGTGCACAAGGGCTTCGTACTCGGCGACGTTGTTGGAGGCAGTGAAGTGGATCTGTAGTGCGTACTTGAGCCGGTCGCCTTTGGGGGAGGAAAACACTATGACGGCTCCCAGGCCGAGTCGCATCTTCGAGCCGTCAAAGTGCATGCGCCAGTGCATCGAGTCCGGAGGCAGCGACAGGTACTGGGTCTCAGTCCAGTCGACGAGGAAGCCGGCTAAAGCTTGGGACTTGATTGTGGTGGGGGGCTCGTATCGGATGGTATAGCCGGCTAGCTCGAGCGCCCACTTGGCAACCCGGCCAGAGGCATCCCGACACCTGATGATGTCGTCGAGAGGGGTCATGCTGACCATGGAGATGACACGCTCCTGGAAGTGCTACTTCAGTTTCTTGGCGGTGAAGTACACGCTGTAACACATCTTCTGGTAGTGCGGGTAGTTCTGCTTCGAGGCGGAGAGCACCTCGCTTAGATAGTAGACGGGACACTGGACGGCTTGGACCCTGTCCCTCTCTGGTCGCTCGACCACCATTACCGTGCTGACCGACCGCGAGGTAGCGGCGATGTAGAGCAACAGTGGATCCTTCTCGGCCGGTGCGGCCAGGACTGGTGCGGTGGAGAGCATGCGCTTGAGGTCCTGGAAGGCTTCATCCGCCTCGTGGTTCCATTCGAACGGCGTCGTCTTCTTCATCAGCTGATACAGGGGAAAGTCCCTCTCGCCAAGCCAGCTGAGAAACTGGCTGACCGAGGGCAAGCAGCCAGTGAACTTATAAACATTGCGCAGCCGGGCCGGCTTGCGCATGCGCTGGATGGCCTTGATTTTCTCTAGGTTCGCCTAAATGCCCTGCTCCGAGACGAGGAAACCGAGTACCTTTCCAGTCGGGACACCGAAAACACATTTCACCGTGTTGAGCTTGACCTTGTACTCGTGTAGGTTGGTGAAGGTCTCCTTCAGATCATCGAGGAGCGTGAGGTGCTGCTTGGTCTTCACCATGATGTCGTCCACATAGACGTGGATATTGCGACCGAGTTGCGACAGCAGGCACTTCCGCATATAGTGCTGGAAAGTGGAGCCGGCGTTCTTCAAGCCGAACGACATGGTGATGTAGCAATACGCCCCAAAGGGTGTGATGAAGGACGTCTTCAGGGCGTCGGCCGGGTCCAGCTTGATCTGGTGATAGCCGGAGTAAGCGTCCAGAAAGGACAGGAGCTCACACCTGGCGGTGGTGTCGATGACTTGGTCGATCCACGGGAGAGTGAACGGGTCTTTGGGGCAGGCCTTGTTCAGGCTGGTGTAGTCGATACACATGCACCAGGTGTTGTTCTTCTTCAAAACAAGGACTGGGTTGGCCAGCCACTCGTGGTGAAATACTTCCATGATGAAGCCACCCGCCAAAAGCTTGGCGACCTCTTAAACAATGGTCCATCTCTTCTCTTCGGAAAAACGTCGTAGGGGTTGACGGACGGGCTTTGCGTCCTTGCGGACGTGAAGTTGATGCTCGACGTACTTCCTCGGGATACCCGGCATGTCCTTTGGGGTCCATGCGAAGATATCCCGATTCTCATAGAGGAAGTCGACGAGCTCGCCTTCCTATTTGCTGTCGAGGTGGGTGCCTACAACAACGTACTTGCTACAGCTGGGGTCTTCCGGTTTCAGCTTCAACTTCTTGGTCTCCTTGGAGGGCTTGATCGAGGCCACGTCGGCCGGGTCCTCAGCCGGGATGGTTGCGGCCGACGTCTCTTGGGCCAGGGGGTCGAGCTGGCGCCGCTCCTCGGCTACGACCAGTGACTCGGCCAGCTTGGCGCCATCTCGAGCGCACTCCATGGACTTGCAGTAGGCGCCAATGATGGTGATGAGGCCCTTCGGACCCGGCATCTTTAGCTTCAGATAGGCGTAGTGGGGGACCACAATGAACTTGGCGAGCGCGGGCCGGCCCAGCAGTGCACGATACGCGCTGGACAGGTCCACCACCTCGAACCAGATCGGCTCGCATCGAAAGCGGCTGCTGTCGCTGAACAGGATGTCGAGCCGGATCTGACCGATCGGGGAGCAGGAGAGGCCGGGAACAATGCTGTGGAAAACCGTCTGGGTCGGCTCCAAATCCTTGGCCTCGAGGCCAAGCTTGGTCATTGTGTCGTGGTAGAGGATGTGGATGCTACTGCCGCCATCGATGAGCACCCGGGAGAGCTTGCACATGTGATGATGCGCGACGATCGTGGTGTCGAGGACGAGGGTGTAACCACCCGGGTTCGGCAAGACCGCCGAGTGGTCCTGCCGAGTCCAGGTGACCGGGCGCTTCGACCAATGCATGTACTCCATGTTGGCCGGGATGACGGTGTCTACCTCTTGTCAAAGGAGGCGCTCGATGCGCTTGTCATCGCCGAGGCTGGTGAAGATGACGTAGGTTGTGTTCTGGGTCCGGTAGGCGTCGTCGCGCATCGCATGCCGACCAGGGGCGGTAGTGGAGGTAGAGGTGGCTGCCCCATTCACGGAGACAAGGCCGGAGGAGGCGGGACGTCGCCCTTCATGATGCGCTTGGTGAAGGTGCATTGCCGAAGCGTGTGCGTGGACGGCCTTGCGCCGCTATGGTGCTTGCAGGGAGCGTCGAGCATCTCCTCGAAACTCATGGCGGGTTGCCATGTCGTCTTGCCAGTCTGCCGGTGCTTGGCGGCCGGGTCGGTTGCGGGCGCCTGTTCGGCGGCCGCGACGAGCCAGTTGTCGTACCTTGAGCTGGCTGATCGGCCTTGTGCTTGTTGTTCTGTTGGTTGTGCTACCGCCGGCTTCCTTCGCCGGCCGGCTTCAGAGGGGTAACCGGCTTTGCTTTGCCGGCCTCATCTAGCGCTACCTGGATCTTCATGGCGGAGACGACGGTGGCGTACTTGTCCGCCGTCACCATGAGCGTGGCCATGGTGGCTGGCTCGGAGCGCAAGAGCCTGTACTTCGTGGACGCCCTCGCAGCTGTTCCGGAGCTTGGTCCAGTGTGCGAGGTACTCGCGGCCGGTCTCCGCTGGTCCCTGCACGCACATGGCGAGCTTACTGGGGCGGCCGGGTCACTTGTACGTGTCGGTGAAGTTGCGCACGAAGGCTTGCTCAAAATCAATCCATGCGTTGATGCTGCCCTCCGGCAGGCTATTCAACCAGGTGCGGGCCGACCCTTGGAGCATGAGGGGCGCATAGCGCATAGCGAGGTGGTGGTTGCCACCGGCGATTCCGATGGTGGTGGTATAGTCGGTTATCCAGTCCTCCGGCTTCACGGACCATTGTACTTGGGGGTGTTGAGGGGGAGCGTGAACCCTTTGGTAAAGGACTTACCTTGGATGCATCGTCCGAAGCATGCCGGCCCGACGGGGTCGTTTTCCTCCAGCTCTTGGGAGAGGGTGAGTCGGTCGAGGCGATGAAGGGCGTCGGTGTTGTCGATGGCGCGCGGGCCTAGCCGGTCAGTCACCACGCCATGGGGGGCCGGGACTCCTCCCGTCGGACGTCGGCCGGGTTGGAGCTGGGGGTCGAGCCTACGTCGAGCCCCTGTGACACCCCAAAAATTTGGCCTTGTTTTATTAAATTAAAATTTTTGCCAGGATTTAAAACTTTGGATTTCTGAGCTCCATTTTGATTTTTTTTTAAAATCATTTCCTTCCCTGTTATGATGAGTTTTTCCCAGAGAGAAAACTTTTCAATTATGTTGTTGGACTTGTTTAACCTCTCAAGAAAAACTTTGCTGTTATCAGTGTAATTAATTAAATAATTAAGTTGCTTGATCTTTATTTTCTGGGAAATGGTTGTCAAGGTTAATTGACCATATTTGAACTACAACCATTTGATGAACTCACTTAAAATTTCCACAAAAATTTGGAGATGTCATGTGATGTTTTTAAATCACTTTTATGCAAAAATATATTTCATTCATAAAATATTTTGAGCCCTGCACTCAATTTTTCTTCTCTGGTCCAGAGTGCATTTTGCACTACAACCTATTTAAATATTTCTTTAAAACTTCTACCAAAATTAAGGGAGGTCAGTAGGAGCATATTATTTCAGTTTGTGCAAAAACCTATTTATGTTCTTTTAAAAATTTGAGTGGATCAACCTCATTTCCATTCTGGTCCAATTTGAGGATTTGTACAGCAACCACCATTTTAGTTGCTCCGATACCCTTGATTATTTCTCCTACTTGTAGTCCCCCATGTTAAACCCTTAAGTCCAAGAGCATGCACCTTTTGGATCATTTTTGGTTCATGAAATAATGCTATTTATTTCATGTCCAGAATTGAAGTTTTGTAAAACTTGCACTAGCAAGTTTCCCCTTTTGTCCAACTAACCTCACCACTCTCTTTTGCATCTAAAGAGACCCCCATCTGGAGTTTTTGGCCACCCCAAGACCTGCCTAAGTGCATGTGGCATTTTGCCAAACACCTGGAGAGCATGACCAGTTCTGGCATGATTGTGGCATTGCACTGTGAACTTGCACCTCTGATCAAACCAGCATGTCCACTAGACTCCCCGTTGCTCGTAACCTCGATCTGGTAAATCCCATCCTCACCTGCGACCTGTAGCATGCCTCGGCATTGTGTCGAACACCTGGTGTGCGTGCACTGGACGCGCCCAGAGCGCGCGTATTGCAGCCGCGCGCCCGAGCCGACACGCTGGCCCCCACGGCTTTGGCCCGCTCTGCAGCACCACGCCACGCGCTCCCCTCCTCGCAGCAACGCGCCAAGCAGCCCCCGCCGCGCCCGGCAGGCCAAACACTAGCCGCCACCGCCGCCCGACAGCCCTGCGCCGTGCAGCGCCGCCCAAGCCACCCCGGCTCGCCACCTGGCCCCTGGAGCAGTGCCCTCTCGTCCACTAGCTCTTGTCGTCATCCCCAGCCGCGCCACGTTGCCCTGCAAGCTACAGCGAGGCGGTTCGCCGGAGAGCTTATCCGGCCGCCGCAGAACCGACCTCGACGGGCTATAAGAGGAGGCCCCGAGCCACCCCGGGCACGCAGGAAGCCTTAGAGTGCTCCCCTAGTCCTCCCATGGCAGCCAATCGACTCGAGGAAGGTCTTCATCCCCATCTCCGACAACGGCAGCCGCCACCACTGCCCCGGCCAATTCGGCACCACCAGGGCCTCCCACCCTCCGTTCTCTCCACCAAGAACCCCCTCATCCTCCCGTAAACCTTCCCCCTACTCCATTTCGATCGAGAACCACCGCCGCCCCGAAACCACTTTTCCCCGAAGCTTCCCTCCGTCGAGGAGCTCACCGCCGACAGCTCACGCCGTCCCCGCCGACCCAGCGACTACCGGGAGGATCGCCTCAACCTTGCGGATCCATCCCCACCCTCGGGGGGCCGCGTGGAGCAGCCAAACGCCGGCGACGATCGCCGGAGCCCCGCTCCGCTCGGGCAAAGGAGGGAGACGACGTGCGGTGACTGGTCAAACCTGACCAGTGGACCAGGCAGGCCCATTGTCAGTGACACCCCGCGCCGTCTGCGTGGTTAAGTGGAGGCGTAAAGCCTCAAGTACGCCTCCTCTGTACCGAAGGCGTATTTCTATCTGAAACGTTTTCTTTTTCTATTTTATTTAAAAACAGATTTTGACCAAATCTTTGACTGGCTATAACTTTTTAAATATAAGTCCAAATGAGTTGATTCTTTTTCCTACCTTCTTCAAATTTGATCTAGTTTATTTTAAGATTTATAAAAAAAATAATTCAAACAACTTTTTGGTTATGTTTTTGAAATATGTGTTAATTCAAATATATTTTCAAATAGGATTTTTGGGAGAGAGAAGAAACTTTCAAAAGTTTGGAGAGCACCCTGCCCTTCCACACATTGAAGGCAAGCATTCTGAATTCCAGCATAATATTTTTGGTGTGATCACTGATGCATTTATAACACCACCGCATTTCGAAGGACTTGTTATTTCATGTGATATGATCATATGCATGGGTGCATGTTATTGATTTCCATGCTGTTGGAAACGAACACACTTGTGATGATAATCACCCTCATATGCCTTGAAATGCATACCGGCAGAAAACCGTGAAAAACCTCTGCCTTGGGTAGGTATGAGTTTGTCACCGGTCTCCGTCGGGACGGTTATGTTTGATATGGCATGGCAAGGTGATATGAGCGGTGACCCTGTTGGATGGATTATATTTGTTATACTAATCATGCAGGGAATACTTGAACCTCCTGAGTCGACCGTAGATCGAGTCTTGTTCCAGTAACCCCCATACTTGTTTCGTACTACCACTCGTCTCTACAGCAAGTAGAGTACGGTTCAGTAAGTTGTCAACCTCTTTCTAGCACACACCGTACAGAGAGGCCATGGTGGAAGATACTGGTTGTAACTGGTAGGCAGGCCACCTGGTCCGGGGGCATGGGTGTTTCCGGTTGGGACCGAGAGGGGAGGCCACCCCTTAGAGCGTGCGATATAAATTTGATCCCATGCTACGCGAGGTTGTAGCCTCCCCACTTAGAGTTTGCTTAACAGGTGTCGTGGGTGATTCCAGACACGTGTGTAATAAGCTGGTGTGTGCAAGTTAGGTGTGTTTTCAACAAAAAGACCGTAGATGGAATTAGTCCTGATGGACTAAAGAAATCCGTTACTCGTGGGTAAAGAGTACACCCTCTGCAGAGAATAAACCTATTCGAATAGCCGTGTCCATGGTTAAGAATCACAGTCTGGGATGGGTCAAGTATCGGGCTTAGTGTCGGTCTTCGGAGGTGAAACTGTTAACCAGAAAAATGGAATTACTACCCGTGACTTGTGATATCTGTGATGATTATTATTATTGTTGACTAACCCGTGATATTATTGAATATCTCTAGGATGGTTCTACCTCCGGGATATTCATTTTGATTATTTATTTTAAAGCCCCTTTTGTGGTGTCGCTCAGACGCCCGACTGTGGCATTCCTTTTAAAGCCCTTTATGTGGCGTCGCTCAGACGCCCGACTGTGGCATTTCTTTTAAAGCCCTTTATGTGGCGTCGCTCAGACGCCCGACTGTGGCATTCCTTTTAAAGCCCTTTATGTGGCGTCGCTCAGACGCCCGACTGTGGCATTTCTTTTAAAGCCCTTTATGTGGCGTCGCTCAGACGCCCGACTGTGGCATTTCTTTTAAAGCCCTTTATGTGGCGTCGGTCAGACGCCCGACTGTGGCATTCTTTTAAAGCCCTTTATGTGGCGTCGCTCAGACGCCCGACTGTGGCATTACTTGATTATTTGTTTTCATAAGTTTTTATACTACCATGTTATTGCAATTTTATGAATAACTTGCTTGCACGCATCAGAGTTTCATTCATCTATTGTGACTGACGTCATGAGCATAAAAAAATATTTTTGGCACATCATTGTTATATTATACCTGTGTTCATAATGTTTGCGAGTACATTCAAAGTACTCACTGGCTTGTCCCTGGCTATTGTCTTGGCCAGATTTTCCTGCACGGAGAGGAGTGACGCGATGACAGCCCCAGAACCTAAGCAATGGAGATAGCAGCCTTGCGAAGATAGGAGTTAACCTGGTCAGCTGTTCCTGTGGGAAATGGAGTCCCATAGACACTGATGTTTCACAACCCGCTTCCGCCATCAACCACTAGAAACCATTTGTTGTACTCACAGGCCAGAATGGTCTTGTACTACATATTTTGTATGTTGCTTGGAATTTCTTTATCAAGTTGGAGCCTCATCAGCTAACAGTAATCCTGGGGCTGATGAGCATGATGGTCTTTTCTGGAAATTTATTTCCCGGAAAGTCGGTCGCGACAGACTTGGTATCAGAGCCAGGCTAACCATTGGCTAATCCTATCTTAGCCCGGCCAATAAACTTAGGCAAACCAACCCACCAGACCTCAACCAAACCCCAGCCAAGCTTCTCGTGCAAGATAGCCACACAGTGACCCAACACCTTTTGGCAGTCGGTGCCCAACCTATCAACCGAACCTGTCGCTCATGCGCCAGTGACCGGCCCCTAAATAGTCCTTTCTCGCAAGCGTGCGAAGGAAGACTCCATCCCCTTTTTCTTATAAAAAGGGACGCGCTCGCCCCAAACCAGCACAGCACAGCCGCTACCCCCAAACCGAGCCACAATGCCTGGACCTATAGTGCACAACGAAACCACAGCAACCAACCTTGGAGGTTTTGTGACCATCCTCGCAAACCTCACCCGTTGTGCCTACGCGTTAGAGGAGCCACCAGAATATGTTGTGTATCAAGGACCCATGAGCAGCGAAGACCGCCAATTCTGGGCCACTGTGCACATTTACGGTAGGAGTCTAGCACCCGAGCGTCCCTACCGGTTCACCGGAAGGACAACTTCCTTTGAGCCACAGGCCATCCAGCTAGCCGCTCGAGAGGCTATAGTTCATCTCAGGCACTTGTCGCCCAGAGTTAACTGTCGCTCGTTCCACTACTACCCCAGACGAGAAGGGTATGGTAGACCACCCCAAGTCGCCAATGGAGACCACGAGACGGACCCCGCATTGTTGCACCTAGTGCGCTATGTAAGTGCACTAGAGGCGCTGTTCGACCAGATCACTATTGATCTAATCGCAGCTCGTGGAGAGCTGGTTCGTCGAGCCCCGGCGAGAGAAGAAAACGAGCCCAACACCGACAACCCAGTCGTGCTGTTTGGACAACCAATCGAGACCCCGAGATCTGCCCCAGCCATCGGCCAAGGTGCTGCGATAACCCCAGAGGTGCTTCGTCGCCTTTTGGGAGCACACTCCAACGGGGTTGTGGCCAACAATCCCCGTGATGGTCATTCTCACTACCCCGACCCTGCAGTTCCTCCGCCATCTCCGACTAATCCCGGCAGAGAGACACGTGGAGAAGCCTCGACACCCGCCAGGCACGCCCGTTTAGACATAAACGAAGTAGACTAAGCAGTATGAGTAGCACCAAGTTTCAATGTATCATCGCTTTGTAATCATGCGACCGCGTATATTAACGCAGCCTGTCTTTGTGCCTCTGTTTTAATAATAGCCTTGCCTGTTTAGTCAGCGCATAGCTGCATATTCTTCCCGGCACAACTACCAAAACCAGCCCGACAACAACCACAGTAACACGTCTCTTTATGAGATATGTGTATCTCTGACACTGAACCGACCTTTGGAGCTAAGCTGGCAGATTTATTACCTTTCACCACGGTAAAATGATCCAGCTCCATTGCTATATAAAGGCCACCTTGTGACCTTACCCAGCAACCCCCACTTTGTGCACAACACTCACGCTTTATTCTGTCATGCCGAACCCCAGCATTCATCTGAGAACCCCAGATGCAACCCCAGGTAGCTTTGTCAAAATATTGTGGGATTTTACCCGCAGTACCATGGGTTCTACCCAGCCACCCCAGTACGAGCTGTTCAAATCAAGGATCACCCCATCCACCTCGGAATATTGGGCAGCAGTACACATTCCTCCTGTAGACCCCAACCAAGATCCAATAGAAGTATCCTTTGTGGGGAAATCTATGCCAACCCCACACTTGGCCATAGAAGCTGCGGCAAAAGAAGCGATTGCTCGTCTTCGATCCGCAGTACCCTATGCCCGCGAACGAGGATATTATTACTTTCTGAGCCGTGCAGCACCCGGAGAAGTAACATCTTTTCCCGGTGGACGTATTGAGAGAGACCCAGTTCTGGCCAACCTTATCCAGTACATCATTGCTCAAGAGCATTTAAACCAGTGAGTGATGGGTTATCTCCAGAGCCTCGCAGATTTAAATCCTCAGGTTGCCATCGGCAGACCACTGAGACCCGACACGGAGAGACGCATTCATCGACTGGTCAATCCACTGCCTCCGATTGAGGAAGAATGTATTCCTTTACCAGAGACATTTTATCAGGACCCCTCCCAGTTACCATTTTCATTTTAGACGTCACTACTGTATTTGTTCTATGTAGCATATATTTATGTTTGTGACTTATGTGTAATACCCTGAGTTTGTACGGCGAGTCAATTATTTGGCTTCTGCTCATGTGTGTAGTTTTTGTTGTGGTTTATGCTCCTTTAAATTAACTGTTTTCCCCTCGCAAAATCCCGGAGTGAAATTTCTTTCCCTGAGTTGCTACACCTGCCCCTTCTCACAACGTGGATTATTTAATTTCACTCAGCACCACGAGCAGACTCACAACCATAATCATTCGGACACATACATTGTTTGCAAAACTTTGCAACGGTGTTACATCCAGATAATCACCCCCTAACAACAGTTAGCACCCGACACACTCCATCTACTCCTCATGATCACCACCACCGCGGAGAACCAACACCCGAGCCGCAGCATCGCAATACTCGTCGAAGATCATCGCGCACAGGAGCACAGAGAGCCCCAGCAGCGTCGCCAGCCCTCCGCATATTAGGATCACAAACCAGTCCGGCATCGCCTCCGCCATTAGAGCCTCGACCGAGCTTCTGTAAGCAGTAATGGAGAAAGGAGGAGGAGAAGTGAGGCCAGGTGTGAGGAAGAAGAGAGAGGCACCCCGGCCGTTTTTATAGCTCGAGCTCGGTGTACGGTGGGCGAAGTCCGCCAACGCCGCTCGTCGCCGATCGCCGGTGTTCGGAGTCAAATCCGCGAGCAGTGCCGACAGCGCGCTGGCCCGCGAGGTGAGTGCACGCTGCACCGGCAGCTAGCACGCCGCGCACTACCACGGTACGGCCTAGATGCCCTACACACTAGGCGTCGCCGGTGGAGGAAGCGCGCGGGAGAGAGGAGGAAGAAAGGGCCAGAGGGAGAAGACTAGAGAGAGCACTAGGCTCTCGGGTGCGATCAGCGTATATCTAAATTTAGGAGTTATCCTAAATTTATATCCAGCGTAGAAATCACCCGGTTTTGTCTCGAACCGTAGACTTTTCCGCGCAGCACCAGTATTCACACTGTGGTTTTTCACCACTTATTGCCCTCTCACTGTAGCCATTTTTTTTATTGCGTATAGTTTTCTTAAAACAGCTTTTAACAAATCTCGAGGACGAGATTTTTCTTAAGGAGGGTAGTATTTGTGACACCCCAAAAATTTGGCCTTGTTTTATTAAATTAAAAATTTTGCCAGGATTTAAAACTTTGGATTTCTGAGCTCCATTTTGATTTTTTTTAAAAATCATTTCCTTCCCTGTTATGATGAGTTCTTCCCAGAGAGAAAACTTTTCAATTATGTTGTTGGACTTGTTTAACCTCTCAAGAAAAACTTTGCTGTTATCAGTGTAATTAATTAAATAATTAAGTTGCTTGATCTTTATTTTCTGGGAAATGGTTGTCAAGGTTAATTGACCATATTTGAACTACAACCATTTGATGGACTCACTTAAAATTTCCACAAAAATTTGGAGATGTCATGTGATGTTTTTAAATCACTTTTGTGCAAAAATATATTTCATTCATAAAATATTTTGAGCCCTGCACTCAATTTTTCTTCTCTGGTCCAGAGTGCATTTTGCACTACAACCTATTTAAATATTTCTTTAAAACTTCTACCAAAATTAAGGGAGGTCAGTAGGAGCATATTATTTCACTTTGTGCAAAAACCTATTTATGTTCTTTTAAAAATTTGAGTGGATCAACCTCATTTCCATTCTGGTCCAATTTGAGGATTTGTACAGCAACCACCATTTTAGTTGCTCCGATACCCTTGATTATTTCTCCTACTTGTAGTCCCCCATGTTAAACCCTTAAGTCCAAGAGCATGCACCTTTTGGATCATTTTGGTTCATGAAATAATGCTATTTATTTCCTGTCCAGAATTGAAGTTTTGTAAAACTTGCACTAGCAAGTTTCCCCTTTTGTCCAACTAACCTCACCACTCTCTTTTGCATCTAAAGAGACCCCCATCTGGAGTTTTTGGCCACCCCAAGACCTGCCTAAGTGCATGTGGCATTTTGCCAAACACCTGGAGAGCATGACCAGTTCTGGCATGATTGTGGCATTGCACTGTGAACTTGCACCTCTGATCAAACCAGCATGTCCACTAGACTCCCCGTTGCTCGTAACCTCGATCTGGTAAATCCCATCCTCACCTGCGACCTGTAGCATGCCTCGGCATTGTGTCGAACACCTGGTGTGCGTGCACTGGACGCGCCCAGAGCGCGCGTATTGCAGCCGCGCGCCCGAGCCGACACGCTGGCCCCCACAGCTTTGGCCCGCTCTGCAGCACCACGCCACGCGCTCCCCTCCTCGCAGCAACGCGCCAAGCAGCCCCCGCCGCGCCCAGCAGGCCAAACACTAGCCGCCACCGCCGCCTGACAGCCCTGCACCGTGCAGCGCCGCCCAAGCCACCCCGGCTCGCCACCTGGCCCCTGGAGCAGTGCCCTCTCGTCCACTAGCTCTTGTCGTCATCCCCAGCCGCGCCACGTTGCCCTGCAAGCTACAGCGAGGCGGTTCGCCGGAGAGCTTATCCGGCCGCCGCGGAACCGACCTCGACGGGCTATAAGAGGAGGCCCCGAGCCACCCCGGGCACGCAGGAAGCCTTAGAGTGCTCCCCTAGTCCTCCCATGGCAGCCAATCGACTCGGGGAAGGTCTTCATCCCCATCTCCGGCAACGGCAGCCGCCACCACTGCCCCGGCCAATTCGGCAGCACCAGGGTCTCCCACCCTCCGTTCTCTCCACCAAGAACCCCCTCATCCTCCCGTAAACCTTCCCCCTACTCCATTTCGATCGAGAACCACTGCCGCCCCGAAACCACTTTTCCCCGAAGCTTCCCTCCGCCGAGGAGCTCGCCGCCGACAGCTCACGCCGTCCCCGCCGACCCAGCGACTACCGGGAGGATCGCCTCAACCTTGCGGATCCATCCCCACCCTCGGGGGCCCGCGAGGAGCAGCCAAACGCCGGCGACGATCGCCGGAGCCCCGCTCCGCTCGGGCAAAGGAGGGAGACGACGCGCGGTGACTGGTCAAACCTGACCAGTGGACCAGGCAGGCCCACTGTCAGTGACACCCCGCGCCGTCCGCGTGGTTAAGTGGAGGCGTAAAGCCTCAAGTACGCCTCCTCTGTACCGAAGGCGTATTTCTATCTGAAACGTTTTCTTTTTCTATTTTATTTAAAAACAGATTTTGACCAAATCTTTGACTGGCTATAACTTTTTAAATATAAGTCCAAATGAGTTGGTTCTTTTTCCTACCTTCTTCAAATTTGATCTAGTTTATTTTAAGATTTATAAAAAAAAATAATTCAAACAACTTTTTGGTTATGTTTTTGAAATATGTGTTAATTCAAATATATTTTCAAATAGGATTTTTGGGAGAGAGAAGAAACTTTCAAAAGTTTGGAGAGCACCCTGCCCTTCCACACATTGAAGGCAAGCATTCTGAATTCCGGCATAATATTTTTGGTGTGATCACTGATGCATTTATAACACCACCGCATTTCGAAGGACTTGTTATTTCATGTGATATGATCATATGCATGGGTGCATGTTATTGATTTCCATGCTGTTGGAAACGAACACACTTGTGGTGATAATCACCCTCATATGCCTTGAAATGCATACCGGCAGAAAACCGTGAAAAACCTCTGCCTTGGGTAGGTATGAGTTTGTCACCGGTCTCCGTCGGGACGGTTATGTCTGATATGGCATGGCAAGGTGATATGAGCGGTGACCCTGTTGGATGGATTATATTTGTTATACTAATCATGCAGGGAATACTTGAACCTCCTGAGTCGACCGTAGATCGAGTCTTGTTCCAGTAACCCCCATACTTGTTTCGTACTACCACTCGTCTCTACAGCAAGTAGAGTACGGTTCAGTAAGTTGTCAACCTCTTTCTAGCACACACCGTACAGAGAGGCCATGGTGGAAGATACTGGTTGTAACTGGTAGGCAGGCCACCTGGTCCGGGGGCATGGGTGTTTCCGGTTGGGACCGAGAGGGGAGGCCACCCCTTAGAGCGCGCGATATAAATTTGATCCCATGCTACGCGAGGTTGTAGCCTCCCCACTTAGAGTTTGCTTAACAGGTGTCGTGGGTGATTCCAGACACGTGTGTAATAAGCTGGTGTGTGCAAGTTAGGTGTGTTTTCAACAAAAAGACCGTAGATGGAATTAGTCCTGATGGACTAAAGAAATCCGTTACTCGTGGGTAAAGAGTACACCCTCTGCAGAGAATAAACCTATTCGAATAGCCGTGTCCATGTTTAAGAATCACAGTCTGGGATGGGTCAAGTATCGGTCTTAGTGTCGGTCTTCGGAGGTGAAACTGTTAACCAGAAAAATGGAATTACTACCCGTGACTTGTGATATCTGTGATGATTATTATTATTGTTGACTAACCCGTGATATTATTGAATATCTCTGGGATGGTTCTACCTCCGGGATATTCATTTTGATTATTTACTTTAAAGCCCTTTTTGTGGTGTCGCTCAGACGCCCGACTGTGGCATTCCTTTTAAAGCCCTTTATGTGGCGTCGCTCAGACGCCCGACTGTGGCATTTCTTTTAAAGCCCTTTATGTGGCGTCGCTCAGACGCCCGACTGTGGCATTCCTTTTAAAGCCCTTTATGTGGCGTCGCTCAGACGCCCGATTGTGGCATTTCTTTTAAAGCCCTTTATGTGGCGTCGCTCAGACGCCCGACTGTGGCATTTCTTTTAAAGCCCTTTATGTGGCGTCGCTCAGACGCCCGACTGTGGCATTCTTTTAAAGCCCTTTATGTGGCGTCGCTCAGACGCCCGACTGTGGCATTACTTGATTATTTGTTTTCATAAGTTTTTATACTACCATGTTATTGCAGTTTTATGAATAACTTGCTTGCACGCATCAGAGTTTCATTCATCTATTGTGACTGACGTCATGAGCATAAAAAAAATATTTTTGGCACATCATTGTTATATTATACCTGTGTTCATAATGTTTGCGAGTACATTCAAAGTACTCACTGGCTTGTCCCTGGCTATTGTCTTGGCCAGATTTTCCTGCACGGAGAGGAGTGACGCGATGACAGCCCCGGAACCTAAGCAATGGAGATAGCAGCCTCGCGAAGATAGGAGTTAACCTGGTCAGCTGTTCCTGTGGGAAATGGAGTCCCATAGACACTGATGTTTCACAACCCGCTTCCGCCATCAACCACTAGAAACCATTTGTTGTACTCACAGGCCAGAATGGTCTTGTACTGCATATTTTGTATGTTGCTTGGAATTTCTGTATCAAGTTGGAGCCTCATCAGCTAACAGTAATCCTGGGGCTGATGAGCACGACGGTCTTTTCTGGAAATTTATTTCCCGGAAAGTCGGTCGCGACAGCCCCCGAGGTCGGCTCGTCGCCCAGACCGCCGGCGGTCGTCAGGGCGGGGTTGCGCCGGGTCCGGGTGTGGCCGGAGTGTGCTTCGTCGGGCGGGGATGACGCCCTGTGCTGGAAATCGTTGGGTCCAGCGACACGGTCGGAGCCGGATGCGGCCGGCTTGGCGAGTTGGTTGAGGCGGTCCTGCTGTGCATTCACCCTCTTGAGTCGGTCCTGCAGCTCTTCGCCCGCGAGCTAGTCCAGGCCGACCAAGGCCGCCTGGAAGCGCGCATGTTCTTCACGAGGGTCTCATAGACGGCAGGGATGGTGCCGAAGGCGCGCCCGATCGCGCTGCCCCAGGCCCGCACGTCGGCGACCCGGCTTGGCTCAGGCGCATCCGGCGTGAAGCCATAGGCTGCATTGTGCTCCAGCTGAGCGGAGTCGGGGCGGCGCTGCATGGCAGTGAGTGTCTCGGTGAGGTCCAGTAGGCGCTGGCGATCCTCATCAAGGCGGGTCCAGGCCTCAGTGACGTCGGAGGCGTCGATGTTGGTGCCGATGGGGCCGCGCAGGCTCTGCATTGTGGCCCGCAGGGGGTCAGGCGGGCTGGCCTGACCCACTGCGGTCCTAGCTTCGGCGACCTTCCTCGCCACGCTGGACGAAGAAGCGGCGCTGGTGTTGGTGACGAAAACATGTACGTAGAGGTCCATTGCCCCAGTGGGAACATCACCGCCGAGGGAAAGGGGGGAGTCGGAGAAGTCGAGCACCTCCCTAGGGTACTCGTCGGCCGCAGGCGCGTCAGAGATGTGCAGCGCGGCAAAGGAGACGGCAAGCGCATCGATGAAATCATGCGGCAGCGTGACGGGCTCGTCAAAGTCGGAGTAGAGCCCCGTTCGGAGCATGCTTCCGGCCAGGACCTCGAGCTGCCTCACGGTTGGCGCAAACTGTCACGGTGGGCGCACAGCAGATGCCATGGGATGGCTAAAGAGAGGATGAGGATCGTGGGCACTAGTGAGCTCCGGAGGCGAGGTCGGCATGAGCGAGTGCGGGATGCAAGACATACCCAAGTTTGGGGCTCTTTGGAGAGACAACACCCCTAGTCCTGCCGAGTGTGGTTTATGCGTTACAGTACAGGGTTGCTCCTTGAGCTGTATCGGGGAGGAAGAAAGGTAGGCCAAGGTTTAGGCTGCTCTCTCCCTGTATGTGGGTGTTCTTCTACTGCGTTCCTCACCCTCCTGCATGGAGGCCTCCTAGGGGTTTTATAGGTTAACCCCAAGGGGTACAATGGTAATGTTACAGGGCCACGGGGCAGGGTTGTCAGCGTCTGGGGAACCGGTGCTGGGACCCGCCGGGTACCAGGTCTCGCCGTGTTACCTGGGCGCGGTGCCCGCGGGGCAAGGTGGCACTGTTGGCCATCTTGTCGATCGTCAGGGCGTGGCCAAGTCGAGTCACCTACAGTGGCGTCATGGGTGACGAAGGGTACACTGTTGCCATGCCGAGCTTGGTCAGCAAGTAGGTGGGGGCACTGTTGCCTCGTCCGGCTGACCAAAGGCATGGGCAAGACACTGTGGCTTCTGTCATTAGTTGGTGGTGACTCGCCCCATCATACGGCTGGGATGGGGCGACCGCTGACCCTTGGCCGGGTTGGAGTACACGCCAAGGGGTGTTGGCTTGTTGGGTAAGTCTTGGTGCGCCGGGCTCGGCCGCCCTGGACTAGCTTGTCAGAGAAGTCTCGCGGATTAGGCCGGGTAGAGGGGCCTTCGCCGGGTCGAGCGACTCGGCCGAGCGCGAGCCGTCTTGACGGGTGATGCCGGCCCCGTTGTTTTTTGAAAGGATCCGAGTTCCATTGCCTGCCCGGAGTCCATCACCCCGACAATGCTAAAGGGGCAAGCGCAGGCGAGGAGTCCCGAGGCATCATGCAAAGGTTTCCATATCAGTGCAATGAGACCAAGACCAGTAGGATGGCAGGACGGAGGTCACCGTGGAGCCCAAGACTGCATCACCACTGGAGCCTTTGGCAGGCGAAGACCACCTTTAGTAAGGATAACTTGTACTAGTTGTCTCCCTTCGAATTTGGCCATTGTGGGACACCTTCCCGCTCAATATTTGGGGAGAGGACCAGGGCCTCTATAAATAGGACTAGCCACCACCGTAGGATGCAGCTAATATTGGATCGGAGCCATTCCATCCATAGCCTCACACAAGTTCACCAAGCACAATAACACCTCTCCTTAGGAGGCTATTTTTCCCTTGTAACTGCTCATCCTCAGCTGTTGGGGGTTAGGTGCGACATATGCCCAAGGATGGCTTATCATGGTGGGGGCGAGTAGAACGTCGCCGGTGCCTGGAAACGGGATGACACGAAGACATGCACGCTGGTGAATCTTACCCAGCTTCAGGGCTCTCCGGGGAGATAATACCCCTACTGCTGCTCTGCGGGGTCTCCGCATGATCACTATGGCAAAGTGTCTACACGGTTGCTCCTTGAGCTGTTTCCTGGAGGTAGGAGAGGGCGAGGCTAGCTCTCTCCCTCCTATATGATCTGGTCTAGAGCTAATGGGTTCCAACCCTTTGCATGGGTGCCCTGGGGGGTTTATATAGGCCTACCTCCCAGGGGTATAATGGTAATCCGGCTGGACGCGGGCCCATCCATCAGCGCCTCTGGGCTCCGTCTTCCCTGTCGACCACTGGGGCCCGCCAACTGGTGGGCCCCGCCGACTGGCCTAGTATGGAGCCGACAGGCCGCGTCCGCCACGGGCGTGTCTTGCTGGCTGCTGATTACTGTAGCCGTGCTTCTGATGACGCGGGCTTGATCATGAGGTCGTGGCAACAGCCCCGCCGCCTGGCAGGCGATCACTATTGCCACTCTCCATCACATCTTGATTAATGGCATGTGGGCCCCGAGGGAGGGCTTGGCCGACTCCCCGGGGCCGACTCCCGATGGGCCCGACTGGTGGTCCTCTTGCCGTCTCCTGGGGTCTCACTGACTGGTGGGACCTGCTTCCTCTGGGCCGTACAGACAAGCTGTCATGGGTGCAGGATTCGGTCATGCGGTGCTGATGTCAGGGCCGGCATGGCAACAGTGCCACGCCGCACGGAGATCTTCCGGGGCACGGCGTGCTGTGGCCATGCCTGCCCTTGGTAAGGGTCGGGAGCGGGCTTCATTGTTGCCACTCCCCTGCCCCATCCCACTTGATGAGGTCGTGGGTTGTGTTGGAGTCGCAGTCCGACTCCCCAAAGCCGGCTTCTCTGGAAGTCGCCAGTCAGGAGTCGGCTTTCCCTGAAGTCGTCCCTGGGACTCGGCCGTGAGTGGTCAGTCGGCCATCTTGCCGTTGACTTCTTGAAGGCGGCTCTTCGTCCTGGGGTCTTGAGGGGCGCAGCCTGCCCCGTTGTCTTGAAAGGTTCTGGGGCTTAGGTTGGCCTACCCGTGGCCCATTACTACGACAGTAGTCCCCGAAGGAAGCGCCGCGGATGATCGGCCGAGAAGCCTCAGCAGTTTCTGTTTCCGGGTGCTTAACACATGGTCTTTGATTGACTTCTGCCGGGCCGACTAGAAGGAGTCGGACTCGCTCAATTCGGACTCGCTCAATTCCGACTCGCACAATATTTCGAACGTCGCGGCGGGATCCAAGTAGCGTGCTAGCTAAGCCTCCAGGCCGCCGCCCGTTCTAGGCCTGTCATGCGATGACACGTGGCTGGGCCATCCTGCCAGCCTACGCGCGCGACGGGACAGGCCCATAGGCGGGGCCCGCCACTACCGCGCCTCGGCGCCCGAGCGGATCCGCTGCGGCCCCGGCGGACGGTTGGGATTCCCGAGGAGTTACTGCGTGCAGTAACTTTGTCATGGAACGTGGGGGTCATGGGGCCGTGGGCGCAGTAAATCCCACGACCGCCCCCTCGGCTTCGCAGCCCACGAGGCTATAAGTAGGGGAAAGAGGGGGGCACGCGCGCCCCTCCTTCCCACCACTCCTCGCTCTCCTCCTTCTCACCGCTCCTCGCTCTCCTCCTTCTTCTTCTTCTTCGCGCCGCCGCGCGCCCAAGCTTCGGCGAACACCGCGGCGATCAGCTCGCGATGAGCTCTTCCTCTGCTGCCATGCCTCCCCCGGTGCGCTCCGGCACCTGGGACGGCTCCGAAGTTCACGACGACCACATCGAGTTCCTCCGTAGGATTCGTCGGCTCCCCGGCGAGGATCATGTGCGGGTGTGTCTTGCACCGAAGGGGGAGATTTCCCCCACGCCGCAGGAGGGCGAGCGGGTCATCTTCCGCTCGCATTGCTTGCATGGGTTGGGGCTGCCGGCGAGCAGTTTCTTCTGATCCTTCCTGGAGTTCTACGACCTCCAGCCGCACCACCTCACCCCCAACACAGTGGTGCTGCTGTTCGCCTTCGTGGCCTTGTGCGAAGGCTTCCTCGGAGTCCTCCCCACCCTCGAGCTCTGGGGGGAGTTCTTCTTCTCCAAGCTCAGCACCCAGGCTGCAGGCGTGCCGGCCCAATGCGGCGCTT
The DNA here is from genome assembly GCF_002162155.2 of Triticum dicoccoides. Lineage (NCBI taxonomy): Eukaryota > Viridiplantae > Streptophyta > Magnoliopsida > Poales > Poaceae > Triticum > Triticum dicoccoides. Next base: position 206,887,384 of record NC_041386.1, on the reverse strand, counting down.
TCATCGTTGTGCGAAGGTCGGGGGCTGACAACCCCTTCCCCTCCATCTCGCTGATAAAGTCGGTGAAGATGTGGCAGAGATCGTACTTCTACGTCAGGAGCATCTCCGCGAGGGGAGACTGGGTCAACCTGCCGGCTTTCGAAGCCGGCCCGCCGGCTAGGACACTGCCCAACTGGTCGTACCGGGCCAAGTCATTGACGCCTGCGGGAGCCGGCGCCATCGCGTGACTCCCAGTGCTGACGTAGTCGGAGGGCTTGACTGGTCCAGACCTGCTGGCCGCCTTCGTGGCGCGCCGAGTTCTCCCGCTCCAAGGCCGCCCCCATATGATATGCCAAATGAGCGAGCACCGCCACTCGAGTCGGATGTGCACCAAGGACATGCCTCACGAGGAGGCGGCCTTCATGGTGAACTACCTCTTGGACAGAAAGCTCCTAGAGGATCGGCGGTTCGGCAAGGAGCCGTACTCCCGCGCCAACCCCCCGCCCGTGGTGAGTTGCCTTTCCTTTATTTCTTTGGATTTTCTTCTTTCTCGCCGAGTTTGTTTTGACCAGTCGGCTTTGGTCATAATCCCCTCCTCCACCCGCCAGCTGGCACCTCAGGGCCAGCCCGCGAGTTCCTCGCCGACCGGGCGAAGAGCGACGTCGACGACCCCGATCTGGGGGCGGCGGCTCTGGAGGACGACGCCGAGGGAGGAGGAGGAGCAGCAGGCGACTTCAGGCCTTCGGCCACTTTCGCCGACTGGCCTGACGACGATGCCGAGGGAGAAGTCGCCCCCCGCCATCGGCCAGGAGCCAGCCAGCCTGGCGCGGGCTCTTCTGCCACGCCAGGTGCTCCAGGCGGCGGTAAGAAGCGCAGGGTCGTGCCGACCTTGTTCAGTAGTCGGCCGAAGAAACCCAAGGGTTCGGCTGCGGCGACCCGGCGGGACGAGGCGGCTGCGAAGGCCATCCGCTTCCGTAAGGAAGTGAAGAAGCCGCCATTGGTCTCCGCGTGAGTATTTTGTCTCAATGCTTTATTCTTTCTTTGTGGCTTTGCCTGAGTCTTTTGCCTGCTTCCCTCACTTCAGGGCTCCCCTCACTCTTGAGAGGGTCACCGCCGCCTCCGTCATGGGGTTAGCGGAGACGTCCGCCACCACTCGGTGGATTGACCCCGCTACTGACCTCTGGGAGGCGACAGAGTGGAATGCGCAGGAGAAGCGCAACGAAGAAGAGGCCGTTCGCCTGGAGAAGGCGGAGGCCGATAGGGCGGAGGCCTCCGCCAAGAAAAAACTAGCGGAGGCCAAAGCCGCCGCCGCGACGAAGCGGCAGGCTGAGGAGGCCGCACGCCGCCAATCGGCGGTGTTCGTCACCCTGCTGAACTCTGCGCCGCTGCCTCCGGAGTTCACGGGATAGACTGGGGAAGCCGGCGGCGAGAACCCCGTCATGGAGAGGGAAGGCGGCGACCCCTCTACGCCGGACGTGATTGTTCCATCGCCGCCTCCGCAGCCGTCTGAGAGTGCGCAAGGCAAGCAGCCAGCGGACCCTCCGATCCCGCCGACCGAAGACGAGGCCGTGGCAAGGTTACTCCTCCACGTCGGCTCGCCGACGCACTGCCGTCTGGAGAAGGAGACTTCGGCACCCCGCCCCCTGGAGGCCAGCACCGCCAGCTCGGCAATCCCAGACGCCAAAGCAACGAGCGCCGCGCCCATTGGGTGGGTGCGAGGAGGCGGCACAGGGCCGCTGAACCAGGCGCTTCTGGACGTCCAGGCAAAGCTTCATGCTGAGGGCGACGCTCTCCAGAATTGCACCAAGGCGTACCTGGCGTCGCGGGCAGCCATCCGGGTATGTTTTTTCCTTTGGTCCTTGTTTCGTTGTTCCTCTCTGTGGGGGCGCGCCAGCGCACCTACTGGGTGTAGTCCCCGAGTTTCGGGCTGGCTGCTGAGCAGGCGGCTCGGAACTCCAATTAATGAACTCTGGGTATTAATTTTTTGTCTGAAATGCTTGACGCAGGATTACCACAACCTCCGCGTCACTGCCTTAAACCGTAACATTGAAGAGCTGGGCAAGCGGACCGCCGATTTGTCGGAGAGCCGGAGTAAGTCCCTTTTCTTCTTTGCAGGGGCGCGCTGGCGCACCCGCGGGCTGGCGCACCCGTGGGCTGTAGTCCGTGAGATTTGGGCCGACTGCTGAGCAGTCGGGCCGGATCTCCCCGGCGACCTTCTTTATTGATGACTTAACGCCTTCTTTCTTCCTTCTTTTCAGGAGACAACGCTGCTCATCAACAGCAGCTGAGCAAAGCCAACTCCGCATTGCGCGCCAAAGGGGAGGAGTGCAGCAAGCTCGCCACGGAGCGCGATCTGCTGGCCACTCAATTGGCAGAGCAGAAGGAGCTGCTTGCAAAGACGCAGAGGGAGGCAGAAGAGACGGAAATCGCCCTCCTGGACGAGTTCGCGAGCGAGCGCTCCTCCTGGTCTGACAAGGAGGCGATGCTGGCCTCTGGCTTCCATGAGATTGAAGACATCGTTGATGGTGAGTTTCTTTACTTTCTTTCTTCGAGCTGCCGATTATAAGTCATGCTGACTCCTGGTTTTTGACTTGCTTCTTCGTTTCTTCCGTCTTGGCAGACTTCTTTCCTGGGCACTCGCAGGCGGCCATTCAAGCCATCGAGGCTGACCGTGAAGGTCGGAGGGCGGAGGGCGCAGAGATCGCCGCCGACGCCCCCTGAACCCTTGACGAGCACATCCTAAGCATCAAGGCTTGCCTTCGGCCGACTCACTGGATGCTGCGCCGGCTTCAGCGTGTCGGTGCCCAGGCGATTGCCGCCCTGTGGCCGGATATGCAGGCTCCGCGCACCCCCCAGCCTGACGGCCGACTGGCTAGAGGTCGCGGCTGGTTGTCTTGAGGCCTGGAAGGGTTCTTCGGCCCGAGCTGGAGCGCGCCGGGCCTTGGAGTTCATGAAGGCGTGGTATCCGGGGCTGGAACTAGACCGGCTGGCCACGCTTCGGTCGGAGGCCCAGCCAGAGCTGGTAGCTGTGTAAGACGCCCTCGTCAAGCGTGCTGCGGCGATCGCCGAGTACACCGACACCAGCATCTTCGTCCCCAAGCGGTCTGAAGACGGCGAGGAGGTACCGCCGGAGTGGTTTGGATGAACCCAGACTACGGCGAGGACTCGGCGGAGGTGATTGGCTCCAGCGTCGAGGAGGAAGGCGAGGCGGAGGACGGAGGCAAGGCGGAGGCACCAGAAGACGGAGCAGATGGCCAGCCTCAGCTCGACCGCGCCTCCAGCAACGAGCCGCGTGCGACTGCCACAGGAGGCGATCAAGCCGAGACTACCCAGCCGGCCGCCCCGACGCCTGACGCTGCCGCCTCCTCCGACCCTCTGAATCCGTCTGCTGCTTCCTAAGCTGCCGCTTTACCTTTATTTTATCTGCTTCAATAGTCTTTGAAGAACTTGTTAATTCGCACAATTCCACCCGCGGGGTGTATTTTGAATTTCTGCTCGAAGATTCGGCCAAGGGCCTACGTTATGTAAATATATTTATCCAAGTTCTATCTTTTCTTGCTCATTGCTCTTTTGGCTTTTTTCCTTTGCCGCTTTCTCTTAGTTGCCTGCCTTGCCAATGGGACAGCCGCTCTGCGGACTGCCACTAGATCAAATGCTTGGCTACTTGGGAAGGCAAGTACTTAGCTGTTTTAAGAGTTTTTGAGCAAGTTGAATAGAAGGCGGCAATCTGACTATTCGAGAGTCGGTTTGTGAAAAAAGGCTGGAAACCGTCTTGAGCTATGTTTTATGCTTTGAGTCCTTAGCCATTTTTTATGCGAACGCCCATTCTACCTTACTTCTGCCCACCGTACAGTCGCTTCTGCAAGCTGCGGCTTCTGACAGGAGACGGTTTAGGTGTTACACACTACTTGTCCGGCTGCAGGAAGCATTTCATAGTGCAAGGCGGCAAGTCCCCGGGCCGACTTGTCGAGCCCAGTGCCAAGCGGCATAACAAAGAGTAACATACTTGTAGGCATAATTTTTATCATACAGACAAAAGAGGGCAGTCCCCGAGCTCGTCTCGGGGCCCCCAAAGTCTTGGTACTTTAATACAAAAGGTAGCGTGGTACATACTGCATCAATTGTAAAATATTCGGAGGAGATTTGCATTCCATGGCCGCTCTGTCTCCTTGCAGGAGTTGTCCCTCTTGCGTGCTCAGGGCTTCTGAGCATCAATCAGGTAGTAGGAGTCGTTGCCCAGTACTTTGCTGATGATGAAAGGGCCTTCCCAAGGCGCCGACAGCTTGTGCTGGCCGGCTGTTCGCTGGATCAGCCAGAGCACAAGGTCGCCTTCTCAGAAAGATCTTAGCTTGACCTTCCTATTGTGATATCAGTGCAGGCTCTGCTGGTAGATGCTGGACCGGCTGAGTGCGAACAGCCGGCCCTCTTCCAGCAAATCGACGTTGTCTTGTCGTGCTTCTTCCGCTTCCTCCTCGGTGTACATGGTGACTCGTGGGGAGTCGAACTCTATGTCTGTTGGGATGACGGCTTTGGCACCGTAGACAAGGAAGAAAGGCGTGAAGCCGGTTGACTTGTTTGGAGTCGTGCATAGACTCCAGAGGACGGCTGGTAGCTCATCGAGCCAGCAGCTAGCCGAGCGCTCCAGAGGCTCGATCAGTCGGGGTTTGATGCCGAACAGGATGAGGCCATTTGCTCGCTCCACCTGGCCGTTTGACTGTGGATGGGTAACGCACGCTAGGTCCAGTCAGATGCCATGTGTTGCGGAAAAACGGGCCAAGGCACCTTTGGCAAAATTTGTGCCATTGTCGGTGATGATGCTGTGTGGTATGCCATACCGAATTGTGATATCGAAGATGAAAGTCACGGCAGTCAGACCGTTCAGCTTCTTGATTGGCTTCGCTTCTATCCACTTGGTGAACTTGTCCACTACGACAAGTAAGTGAGTTAAGCCACCTCGTGCTGTCTTGAATAGTCCCACCATGTCTAGACCCCAAACTGCGAAAGGCCAGGTAATGGGGATGGTCTTGAGTGCAGAAGCCGGCTGGTGTGGCGTGGAGCTGAACTTCTGGCACCCTTTGCATTTTTGGACCAACTCCTTGGCCTCTTCTAGGGCAGTCAGCCAAAAGAAACCGTGTCGAAAGGCTTTGGCGACGACTGCTCTCGAAGCCGCATGGTGGCCGCACTCGCCTTGATGGATGTCTTTGAGAATTGCTTGGCCTTGCTCTGGCTCTACGCAGCGCTGGTAGACACCAGTGACGCTGCGCCTGACCAGCTCTCTGTTGATTATGGTGTAGGCTGCCGCTCGGTGTTGTATTTGCTGAGCTGAGGTCTCATCAGTCGGCAGATCTTTGCTCACCAGGAATTTCAGGATGGGCTGGGCCCATGAGGGTGCTGCTATTTCTTCGACTGCTAGAACTGTGACTTGGACGAGGGCGGTTGGGCTGGGAGGCGGCGGGTTGGAGTCAACAACTGCTTGCTGGGTTAATGAAGTCCCCAGGCCGACTGGCGCGGCCCTTGGGTCGAGTTCTAGAGTCTTCGAGTCCGCCCCCACAGTCCACAGGCCAGGTTCGACTGTGGCGGCTTTGGAGCCATCTGCCAAAATCCCAGTACCGACTGCTGGGGCTCTGGAGTCGGATCCGACGTCTTCGGGAGGAGCCGGCACAAAAATGGAGTCTGATTCTGGTGAAGGCTTGACAGACGGCTTGAGGAGGCGTTGAAGGGCGACACCAGATGGTATTGCTTGGCGGGTAGAGCCGATTCGTGCCAAGGCGTCTGCTTGATCGTTGTCATTTCTTGGCACATGGAGGAACTCACACCCTTCAAAATACCCGCTGAGTTGCTGCACGAGGAAACAGTAACTCGCCATGTTTGCATCTTTCGCGTCCCAGTCGCCAGATGACTGCTGGACCACTAAGTCCGAGTCGCCATAACACAAGATCCGGCGGATGCCAAGTTCTTTGGCAAGACGGAGCCCGTGAATGAGCGCCTCGTACTCGGTGATGTTGTTGGAGGCGGCAAAATGGATTTGCAGTGCCTATTTGAGCTTGTCGCCTTTAGGAGAGGTGACGACGACGTCGGCTCCCAAGCCGGTGCGCATCTTGGAGCCATCGAAATGCATCCGCCAATGGGTGGAGTCAGGCGCTGGAGGTAGGTACTGGGTCTCGGCCCAGTCAATGAGGAAGTTGACCTCTTCTTGTGAGTTGATAGCGGTGCGGGGCTGGTAGTGGATGGTGTAGGGAGCTAGCTCTATGGCCCACTTGGCCACTCGGCCAGAAGCATCTCGGCTACCAATGATCTTGGCAAGCGGGGCCGTGCAGACCACCGTGATTGGATGCTCTTGAAAGTAAGGCTTCAATTTCTTGGCAGTAAAGTGTATGCCATAGCACATCTTCTGGTAGTGGGGGTAGTTCTGCTTGGAGGTCGACAGTACTTCGCTCAGGTAATATACCAGTCTCTGGATAGGTAGTGCCTTGCCTTCCTCCTTGCGTTCCACTACAATGACCGTGCTGACCACCCGGCTGGTGGCGGCGATGTACAGGAGCATAGGTTCCTTGGGAGTCGGAGCCGCCAGGATGGGTGGAGTAGTCAGCATCTTCTTCAGCTGGAGAAAAGCTTCGTCTGCCGTATGGTTCCACTCGAAAAAAGTGGTCTTCTTCATGAGTTGGTATAAGGGGAGAGCTTTCTCGCCCAGCCGACTGATGAATCGGCTGATGGACGCCAAGCAGCCGGTGAACTTTTGCACATCCAGCAGTCGGCTAGGTACCTCCATTCTCTCAATGGCCTTGATCTTTACTGGGTTGCATTCTATGCCGCGTTCAGAGACCAGGAAGCCAAGGAGCTGGCCGGCCGGTGCTCCGAAGACACACTTCTCGGGATTGAGCTTGATCTGGAATCGGCGTAGGTTCTCAAAGGTCTCCTTGAGGTCTTCCAGCAGTGTTCCACGCTTTTCCGTCTTCACCACCACGTCGTCTACGTAGACGTGGGCGTTCCTGCTGAGCTGCTTGAGGAGGCATTTCTGCATGCAACGCTGAAAGGTAGCGCCAGCATTCCTTAAGCCAAACGTCATGGTGAGGTAGCAGAAGGCTCCAAACGGTGTGATGAAGGCGGTCTTCAGTCTGTCAGCTGGGTTCAGCTTGATCTGGTGATATCCTGAGTATGCATCCAAAAAACTCAACAGCTCGCATCCGGCTGTGGAGTCTATCACCTGATCGATTCTTGGTAGAGCAAATGGGTCCTGGGGGCAGGCCTTGTTGAGGCTCGTGTAGTCAATACACATTCGCCACTTCTTGTTCTTCTTCAGTACCAGGACTGGATTTGCTATCCATTCTGGAAAGAACACTTCCATAATGAAGCCGGCTACGAGGAGTCGGGCTATCTCTTCTCCGACAACTCTTCTCTTCTCTTCTGATAGGCGGCGCAGGGGCTGCCTGACCGGCTTTGCATCAGATCGGACATGTAACTTGTGCTCGGCGAATTCCATTGGTACACCTGGCATGTCTTTGGGGACCATGCGAAGATGTCCCGATTCTCACAGAGGAAATCGACAAGCTCGCCTTGCTATTTGTTGTCGAGGTTTCCACCTACGACAGCGTACCTCTCTGGGTGCTCTGGATCCAAGGGTATCTTCTTTGTCTCTTTGGCCGGTTTGAACGAACCTTCACCCTCAGGTTGGGTGATACCTCTGGCTGCTTGCCGGCCATCGCCACAACTCACTCGAGGAGCCGCTTCTCGGCCGCGATTACCAGGGACTCGGCCAGCCGACTGCTCTCAGCCGCGCAGGCAGACGACTTCCGGTAGTCGTCGGCCATAGTCAGAATTCCCCTGGAACTGGGCATCTTCATCTTGAGGTAGGCGTAGTGGGGGACCGCCATGAACTTGGCCAAGGCGAGTCGGCCGAGTAGCGCACGGTATGGGCTCTCGAGGTCCACAACCTCAAACCAAACAAACTCTCGGCGGAAGTGATCTTTGTCTCCAAAGAGGACGTCCATTAGGATCTTGTCGATTGGTGAGCAGGAAAGCACAGGAACAATGCCATGGAACACAGTCCGGCTGTTCTGAAGCTGTCTTTGCTTGATTCCTAACTTCTCCATGGTGTCCTTGTACATGATATTGATGCCGCTGCCTCCGTCTATCAGAACTCGCGAGAAACGCGCGGCTCGTCTATCCGTAGCAAAGGTGGCGTCCAAGACCAAGGCATAGGAGCCCGGACTTGGCATCACCTCTGGGTGGTCAGCCCTGCTCCAGCTAATGGGCTTCTCGGACCAGTGCATGAACTCTGGCGTCTCTAATGCTACCACATTCACCTCTTGTCACTACAGCCGCCTGCTGCATCGATCATCAGCCATACTGGTAAACACCACGTAGGCTCTGTGTTCTTCAGGGTATTCGTCTTGTACTGCACCGACTGGCCTGACAGCCGGCTGCTGGGGTGGAGGCGGAGGCGGCTGCCCAGCAGGCGGGGGTGGCAGGAGGCCGTCTCCCTTGGCGATCCTGGTGAGCCAGTGGCACTTCCGGGTGGTGTGATTCGACGGCTTCACACCGCTATGGAACTTGCAAGGTCCATCCAGGGTCTGCTCATAGGAGAAGGCCGGCAACCAGTTTGGCTTGCCGCCTTTCTGTTGCTTGGGCGGAGGCTGCCCATCCGACTGCTGGGCTTCAACGGCGCGACCTGCCGGCTGCTGGAAGCCGGCTGCGGGGCCTTGCGCTTGTGGTCGCCCTGCTGTTGTCGCCGGTTGGCGTCTCCCGCCGGAGTTCGTGGAGCTTGAGGGGCCAGTTTGCTAGTCGTGCTGATTTGAAACTCCGCCTTCATGGAGGAGTCGGCTGTGGCGTACTCGTCCGCTATGATCAGCAGCTCGTCGAGGGTTTCTGGCTTGTCGCAGAGGAGCTTGTGCTTGAGGAGGGTGCCTTCTCTGCACCCGGCTGTGAAGTACTCGATGGCTTGCACCTCGTGCATGCCCTCGCAGAAGTTCCGAAGCTCGGCCCAACGCGTGAGGTAATCACGAGTCGACTCGTCGGGGCCTTGCACGCACAAGGAGAGCTGATCAGGCTTGGGAGGATTCTTGTACGTGCTGGTGAAGTTGCGGATGAATGCTTCGGTGAAGTCGACCCAGCTGTTGATGCTGCGGGACTTCAGGCTGTTCAGCCATGTCCGGGCCATGCCCTGGAGCATGAGCGGAACGTACTTTACGGTGACACGCTTGTTGCCGTTTGCTATGCTGACAGCCGTGGAGTAGTCGACTAGCCAGTCTTCCGGCTTCTAGGAGCCGGTATACTTGGGCGTGTCTCTTGGGAGCATGAACCCTCTGGGAAAGGGCTCGTCCCGAATGCGGGGCCCGAAACAAGGCGGACCCAGCTCGTCTTCTTCTTCCAGCGCTAGGGATCGGTGAAGTCGGTCGATCCGGTGGCGGGCGTCATTCTCTCCGACTCCCTCTCGGCGGCCAAGGCGATCGCCGAGACTCGGATGGTCAACAGGCGGCGGAGAGACTCGCCTCTCCTTGCGAGGAGGAGGTGGACAGTCGTCCCATCGTTCCACTGCTCTCGGGCGGCCGTCTCGGTCGCGCTCTATGGTAATGTGAGTCCGACTATGGCTGACAGCCGGATCCTTGTCTCTTGTTCCTCAGGCACCGCCAGTCGGTGTCCGAGACGTCGCGCCTTGATCTCGGCGAAGGTCCTCGTTTTGCTGCTGCGGCGCCTCCGTGCGGCAGCCGGCCTCGTTTTGCACGGCAGTTGCATCGAGGAGCCGCTGGACTCGCTCCATCATCAGGTGGTGTTCTTCGCCCTCGAAATTGTCCAGCTCGTCCGCCGCTGCCTGGGCAGCTCGGATGTTCTCCGCTGGTGTAGCATACACAGGGCGGCTTGCCCCAAACAGGTTGGCGATGGCTACGCTGCGCTGCTGGACGGTGCCAAGGCGGCTGGGCCCCGTCGGGGCCGACGAGCTACCGACGACGCGATCCATCTCCCGCTGGTAGGCTTCTGACAAGCGTCTCATGCTGGCCAGCTTCTTCGCGCCTTCAACGAGCTGAAGGCGGCGCGCCTCCAACGTCTCTGCGTCAGCGTCTTCCGGAATGGGCACAATTAGGTCTTGTAGCGCCGCGCTGAGTGAGTCGTGCGCTCGTCCACCGGGGAGCTCGTCATGACTGATGATGAGCACCTCGGTGATGGTGCTTCCGTCACTCTCCGCGCGAGGGAGAGGTTTGTCGTAGACCACCACATTAGTGGGGAACGCGTCGAGCGACGCGGTGTCGGAGTCAACCAGCATCGGGTCGGTGGAGCCTATAGACTCCAAGTCTACGGCAGGCTCGCCGGAAACGTGGAGTTGATCGAGGAGGCCCACGAGGAGGCTCTCGGAGCCGCCCGTGCCTGCGTCGGATGCAGGTTCGTCGGAGAGGCGAACCTCGCCGACAAGTTCAGCCAGGCAGCTGGCTGCGCAGGCGATCTCAACGCCGCGCAGCGCGTCGGCGCAAACTCCGTCTGGCGTGCTTGGCTGGCTGCGCTCGCCAGGGAGGAAAAGGGTTCCCGTCCAGAATAGGTCTCTGGACGGCGGTGCACCAGGCCCCACGGTGGGCGCCAAATGTCGGGGGTTAGGTGCGACATATGCCAAAGGACGGCTTATCATGGTGGGGGCGAGTAGAACGTCGCCGGTGCCTGGAAACGGGATGAGGCGAAGACATGCACGCCGGCGAATCTTACCCAGCTTCAGGGCTCTCCGGGGAGATAATACCCCTACTGCTGCTCTGCAGGGTCTCCGCATGTTCACTATGGCAAAGTGTCTACACGATTGCTCCTTGAGCTGTTTCCTGGAGGTAGGAGAGGGCGAGGCTAGCTCTCTCCCTCATATATGATCTAGTCTAGAGCTAATGGGTTCCAACCCTTTGCATGGGTGCCCTGGGGGGTTTATATAGGCCTAACTCCTAGGGGTACAATGGTAATCCGGCTGGACGCGGGCCCAGCCGTCAGCGCCTCTGGCCTCCGTCTTCCCTGCCGACCGCTGGGGCCCGCCGACTGGCCTGGTACGGAGCTGACAGGCCGCGTCCGCCGCGGGCAGGTCTTGCCGGCTGCTGATTACTGTAGCCGTGCTTCTGATGACGCGGGCTTGATCATGAGGTCATGGCAACAGCCCTGCCGCCTGGCGGGCGATCACTATTGCCACTCTCCATCACACCTTGATTAATGGCGCGTGGGCCCCGGGGGAGGGCTCGGCCGACTCTCCGGGGCCGACTCCCGACGGGCCCGACTGGTGGTCCTCTTGCCGCCTCCTGGGGTCTCATTGACTGGTGGGACCCGCTGCCTCTGGGCTGTATAGACAAGCCATCGTGGGTGCAGGATTCGGTCCTGCGGTGCTGATGTCAGGGCCAGGATGGCAACAGTGCCACGCCGCACGGAGATCTTCTGGGGTACGGCGTGCTGTGGCCATGCCTGCCCTTGGTAAGGGGCGGGAGCGGGCTTCATTGTTGCCACTCCCCTGCCCCGTCCCACTTGATGAGGTCGTGGGGTTTGTTGGAGTCGCAGGCCGACTCCCCAAAGCTGGCTTCTCTGGAAGTCGCCAGTCGGGAGTCGGCTTTCCCTGAAGTCGTCCCTGGGACTCGGCCGTGAGTGGTCAGTCGGCCATCTTGCCGTTGACTTCTTGAAGGCGGCTCTTCGTCCTGGGGTCTTGAGGGGCGCAGCCTGCCCTGACGTCTTGAAAGGTTCTGGGGCTCGGGTTGGCGTACCCGTGGCCCATTACTCCGACATCAGCCCAAGAGTCAATCCACCACACCAGACTTGATTACGGTATTACACCACATTGGTGGCCCGAACCAGTACAAATCTCGTGTCCTCTTGTTCTCTGGATCTGTCGAGCTAGGCCGTGAGATCATGATGTGCGCTAGCTAGAGGGAGGAGAGATCACCGTGAGAACCCTAGTGTTCAAACCTCAAGGGTTTTACTGGAACCCGAAATCCTATATTTGGCACGCTAGGTAGGGGTGCGTCGGAGCCTCTCTTTCGCTAGTTGATCCGCCGACACTCCGCGGTTCCGATGTCCAGCGACCTGAGGACCAACACCGACCATTGGGCAGCTCGGCCAGCCTGGGCGGCGTCGTCTGCCCAAGAAGACCACAACCTTGTGCCCCAGGCGGCGCGCGCACCGCCAACTGCTGCGGGGCACGGGCGGCGCGGTCAAACGCCATCCACCCTTACTCCACGACAAGCACGGGCACCCGCAAGAGCCTCAAGCTACGATGGGGCCACGGTGCCGCACTCCCGATGGGACCAAGCAAACATGAGGGCCGCGTTCACGGTGGCTCGTGAGCTGCTGCAATGCCGGCTGATGGAGAGTGGCCAGGATGCCATGCTGGAGCGTGTCGCCGAGCTACTGGATGTCGCGGCCTCGGGAGCACCGCCCTTCTGCTCCCTTCTTACGCCTCATGCCGCGACCGGATCGCATGGTGGGCCTCGCCGCACCCGCGTGCCCCCATGCGCGCCAGGAGGTTTCATCGACACCGGCGCGACCAGCAGCACTGGACGCCCAATCGCACCCGTGCCACCTCGGATGAGCGCGGGCGCAAGCATTGCCACCCGCGGCTCCAGCGGGATGCCGCCATACCATCCTCAGGGCAGCGCGCTGAGCCGGGCAACATGGAGCGTGGGGCACTTCGGCAAGGTCTTTAGGGCGATGGCCCCGGAGGCCTACGTGCCCTGCATGATGGACTAGGAGTACGCGCTGGAAGACGACCCTGGCTCGTTCCTCGAGCCAGGCTGGGAGGAGGAGGCGGTAGAAGTTGAGGCCTTCTAGGAGCCTCCCGGGAGACTCAACAACCATGCTGGCAATAGCGATGGATGGCGGCCCTAGCTCGAATGCCTCCCTTCCACCAGGAGGAGCACACTGGGGGCTGCAAGGAAGGAGACGGGAGCAAGGCCCCTCCCCGCATCACGCGGAGCAGGGCATCCCCCGGAGGTAGGCCCTCTTCCGGGGAGGTGCCGGTGAGCCTTCCCATGGCAGAGGACCCGTGGTCGCCGAGGTCACCGCTGGCGTCTCCTTTGCCCCTTGGTTCGCCTGGTCTCCGGATGCCTCAATGGTGGTCGAGGGTGACGCAAGGCGGGGCCCTCGTCCGACGATATGAAGTAAGGCTCGCGCCTGTGAAGGTCTCCGCTCGTGACACTCTCACATACTAATGAGTGGGGCTTTACATGCCCCGGAGTATCAGGAGTGCCGCCTTCGGGCCTCGGGGGCTCCCTCCCACGCCCTAGTGGTAGCACTTAGCTCTGCGCTGGTGAGAACACAAGTAGACTAGACTAGGTTCCGGACGCGGCCATTTGGTTTTAATCTCTTTTCTGTAGCCCTGTTTTCTGGCTTTGGATTTAAGTTTGAAGTTGAATTTTCATTGGTGTGCACGGGGGGGGGGTGCCTTTGCTCGTTCGTACGATTTCTTGCAATCTAGTTCCTTGCCTTGATTCGGAGTTCGCACCTGCTGCCTCCCCCCTCGCGAGCTAGGGCTGGGCGCGGCCCTCTCAGACAGATCGGCAAGCCCCTCAGGAGCTCGCAACCTCACGAGTCGGTCTCGAACTGGCCCTGACTAAGGTAAACTGCAACAGTAAGCTCGCGGCGGGACTCACGGGCTCATAAAAACACATCTCCAGCTTGGCCTAAGGAATAGAAGCAATAATATATTTACATGAGGGGCTCCCCCTCCCAAAATGCTCTTACAACTTTCAGGGCTGTGCCTGAGCTTTCGCATGCAGGGTCGGAAACAAGGAAGCATGGGCTCAATCGGACATGTCACTCACTGCATCCTCCAGGTCGCCCTCAGACGCATTGCTGGTAAAGCTGTCACCGTCGCTGGCATCGCCGTTGCCATTACCGGTGCTGCCCACACCATCTTCGACCACGTCGCCTTCATTCGCAGTGACCACCACCGCGTCATCCTCGGAGGTGAAGGGCCTGACTAGAGCATCCACATTGTCCTCTACCTAGTGCGCCAAGTCGCCCGGGATGGCCTCGGGCATAGGGGCAATGGCGGCATCAAAATCGAAGTTGGGGTAGGTGTTCTAAAGGTGGCTGAAGACGCGGGAGAACACACGCCTGAGCAGGCCGCAGCTCCTCTCTTCAACAAGCTCGCGAGCCCTCTCGGATTGATTCTCCAGGCGTGTCACCACATCGGTGAAGAAGAGGAGGTGACTGGCATAATTGTTCGAGTGGGGATGAGGGGCATCTTCATTGCAGATGGTGCCCAGAGCCACGTTGGCTCTGATCCTGAGGCTTTGGAGCATGGGGGCGTGCACGCGCTCCAGCGTCCGCCGCTAGAGCGCTTCCTCCCTGCTCTGCTGCATGGAGGACTCGGCGCTGGTGACATGCTACTGAAGAGAAAGCAGCTCGGCATGGGCGGAAGCCAGCTCAGCTTGCACTGAGATTAGGGCGGCTGCGGTGAATTTCTCGCGCTCTCCCGCCTTAGCCAACCTTGACTTGAGGGCAGTAGTCCTGCCCATAGCTTCGGCTTCCATGAGCTTCAGCTTTAGGTCGTATCAGCCCAGAAGATCCGCGCGAGCCTCGGCCACCCGGCAATCGACCTCCTCCTGGACCTCGGCCTTGCGCGCGCTGACAGCATCCTCCGCTTGGGCGACTTGGCGCTCCATCATCTCCAACCGCTCAAGCTCAAGGCTGCGCTCCTTGGCTTCCAGCGCCAGCGCTTCCTCGCGCTTCAGGATCTCTTCCTCCTCGTCAGGCATCCCCTTCATCGATGCTAGGGCGGCCTTGCGCGCCTCCACTTGCTGCTCCGAGGAGGCACTCCAGGCTTGGAACTCCCACGCGCATTTCTCTGTTATCTCGCGGCGATGATCAGCTTCCCGGGCTTCTTCCAAGGCTCGAGCGCAGGCCTCATGCGAGGTCGCAAGAGACACCTCGGGCTTCGCATTATCAAGCTCGCACTGGTGGCGCCCGAGGTTGATGGCCACCTTCAGTTTATGCCGCTCCTTCATCAGTCGAAAATCCTCGGCCTTGAGGCGCGCGTGTACATCCACGAGTTCTCCGCCGAGCCGGCTCATCACGTCCATCGCCTCCCGAAAGAGCTCGTGGCGGACGACACTCCGTTCGTGCACAAACTTATGCGCGCGGCTGATCCCGTCCTCCATAGCGGGGGTCGCCGACGGGATACGAAGCAGCTCGCCCCCTTTCCACAGGGGGCTAGGGGCTGGCGCCCCCTCGGTCGCCGACTGGGCTTCGACGGGAGGCCGGTTGAGTTGAGGCTCCCCACTCGAAGAAGAAACAAAGACCGAAGCCATCCAGCCGCCGTCTACAACCAGAGGTGGAGCCCTTGGCACACTTGCCGCACCCCCGGCGAGGCCACAAAGAAGAGATGGCAGGAGCGCGGGGTCGAGGCGCCAAGCTAGCGTGTCTGCCTCTCCGGGCGATCTCGCGCCGGGGGCGGCATGCTGGCTTGGAACGCTCAAGGCCAGCAGGAGATTCGAGGCAGGAGGAGGTTGCTTCCTTGCAGGCTTCACTGCCTTAGTAGGTGGGATCCTGAAGAGCCACCATCAGGAAGGAAAGGAGCACTCGAGGAATTACAAAGGTAAGGTACTTACTATGTTTCAACGGTAGGAAGGCGCCACTGCTATAGCCTGGGGACCCCTTCCTTTTGCGGAGTGCATCGAAGTCTACACGGAGCCGGCCGAAGCGTCGGACGTGGCGACCAGCGCAGAGCGCGGCTGGTGAAGCACCCGAGGAGGCGGCCTCAGGAGCGCCAAGCTGGGGAGAGCCATTGGGTTCCGCCTCGCGATGACCTACTGAGGCCTTGGGAGCTTTGTTCTCAGGAGCAGCGGATTGCATCTCCCCCTGAACTGCCACCCCAGAGCGAGAGTCACGTGCTCCCAGAGATGGCGCCTCAGGAGCCACGGGGTGCATCGACACCTCGGCAACCGCGCCTCCGGCCTCCAGTGGTGCTTGCCCCCTGCGTCCACTCTTGGGGCAAGTTCGGCGCCGACGACAAGGTGGGGAACCACGGCGACGGGGTTCTCATGGGACCCCTCAAGGCCGACTGGACGCAGCCCCCATTCGTCAAAGGGGGCATCTGCCCCGTGAACTCCACCTTGTTTGAGCAGCGGTACAAGAGACAGCCCTCCGGTAGCATATCGGCTGGCGAGGGGTCGCTCGCCAGGACCTCGAGCACCGTTTTTCATGCCTCAAGCGGAAGCCCTGACTCCTGAAGCCTCATGCGATCCTGGCCGATAGGCAGGGCCCATATCGGCTGGGAATGGTGCTGGAGTGGGGTGCAGTCAATCAAAGATCTTTCAGCCTCTTCAACCGGAGCCGGACGAATGCGAGGCGGGGGCTCACAAGCTTCTCATGATCCCAGCCAAAGCTGGGGACATCGGGCGCCGACGGAGGCAAGAGCACAGAGTTGAGCACTCCGATGTCCACATACACCAACCGCGTTCGGAACCCGCTTGCAGAAGCGGGAGTTCTAAGTAAATCCCCGAGCCGGTCGTCGTCGCCATGGCCTGGAAGCTCACGCACCCCGAGCATTGCCGGGGTCGGTCAGGTGCAGCGAGAAGAAATGGCGCAGAAGGGCCACGGAGGGGGCGATGTCCACCATGGCCTCATAGACAAAGGCAAAGATGACAAGAAGAGTGACATATTGGGGATGTAGGTGCAGCATATGAATCTGGTAATGGGATAGCACGGCGTTGAAGAAGGCGGAGAAGGGAGGGACCAGGCCGGCCCATAGGGCATCAATGACGAATTGGGCCTTAGTGCCTATTCTAACGACAGAAGCTCGGGACGCAGGCTAGGCCACCGTCCCTCCCCATTCGTTGAAGCTGGTGGCGAGTGCAGGGCGCACCTTGTCCATGGCCTCCCGATTGAGCACCCGCGATCGGCCGATGGCGAGCTCGAAGACCAGAGGTGGGCTGGCTGAGGACAGGGGCTTGTTCCCTTTCTCCGTTCGGTTCAGCGCCATGGCAATTGAGAGGACTGAGCTCAGGTGGGATTGGGAGAGGAAGCTGAGGTTCGAAGAAGTGGAGGAGTTGGGGAGTGCGTTTCCAGCAATGGGGAAATAACTGTGTAGGACGCCGTGGCCGCCTAGTCGGGCGGATATCAAGGATGCATGGGGAAGCGGGGCCGCCCACGCCCAATTGATCGCCACGCGTCGAGCGGGGCCGCAAGCTATTGGGGCCCGCAGCGCTCCGCACTTGCCCTTTGGGTTCACCTCGAAGCCAAGTCCGAGCATGCCTTGGGTCCGGGGGCAACTGTTGGCGTCCTGGGAATGGGGGTCCCCAGATTTGGGTTCGAGCTTATCAGGTGGAAGCTTTTTAACATAAGCATCACAACCCCAAACTTTAAGAAATGACAGCTTGGGTTTCTTGCCAAACCACAGTTCATAAGGTGTCGTCTCGACGGATTTAGATGGTGTCCTATTTAACGTGAATGCAGCTGTCTCTAAAGCATAACCCCAAAACGATAATGGTAAATCAGTGAGAGACATCATAGATTCCACCATATCTAATAAAGTACAATTACAATGTTCGGACACACCATTACGCTGTGGTGTTCCAGGTGGCGTGAGCTGTGAAACTATTCTACATTGTTTCAAATTAACTCCAAACTCATAACTCAAATATTCGCCTCCACGATCAGATCGTAGAAACTTGATTTTCTTGTAACGATGATTTTCCACTTCACTCTGAAATTATTTGAACTTTTCAGATGTTTCAGACTTATGTTTCATTAAGTAGATATACCCATATCTGCTTAAATCTTTGTGAAGGTGAGAAAATAACGATATCCACCGCGAGCTTCAATGTTCATTGGACCACAGACATCAGTATGTATGATTTCCAATAACTTTGTTGCTCGCTCCATTGTTCCAGAGAACGGAGTTTTAGTCATCTTGCCCATGAGGCATGGTTCGCAAGTACCAAGTGATTCATAATAAAGTGATTCCAGAAGTCCATCAGAATGGAGTTTCTTCATGCGCTTTACACCAATATGACCTAGACGGCAGTGCCACAAATAAGTTGCACTATCAGTATCAACTCTGCATCTTTTGGCTTCAATACTATGAACATGTGTATCACTACTATCAAGATGTAGTAAAAATAGACCACTCATCAGGGGTGCATGACCATAAAATATATTACTCATATAAATAGAACAACCATTATTCTTTGATTTAAATCAATAGCCGTCTCGCATCAAAAAAGATCCAGATATAATGTTCATGCTCAACGCTGGCACCAAATAACAATTATTTAGGTCTAATACTAATCCTGAAGGTAGATGTAGAGGTAGCGTGCCGATAGCGATCATATCGACTTTGGAACCATTTTCCACGCGCATCATCACCTCACCCTTAGCCAATCTTCGCTTAATCCATAGCCCCTGTTTCGAGTTGCAAATGTTAGTGTCAGGACACCGATCGTAAGTTACACTAATCTAGCATGTAACACATCATATCACTTTGCGGCCTCACGCACGGTATTCCCACGGGTTGTCCTAATGCAGCATGTAACAATTGAATTGTTGTTGTCCTAATGCAGAAAAAGAGAGCAAAAGCGAGAGAGTGGGATTGTATCAGAATGAACAAGGGGGTTTTGCTTGCCTGGCACTTCCGAAGATAGTATGGCTCTTCATCGGTGTCATCGAACTCATCGTGGAACCACGTCTACTGAGAGGCGACAAATACCGGCGAACAAGGAAGAACACAATCAATGCAATGCAACAATATGACGCATGAATGTGACATCACAATATGCTATGGATTGTGTTAATGCAACTACCAACAAGTTAAGTGAAGCTCATTTTAATCAAGGATTCAAATGCTATTCCAAACATAAGCATTTAAAATGCCCTTTATGTGTTTTCACTTATACAATAAGTATAAGTTGGTTTTTCATGCATGAAAATGGTGCAGATGGATAGATTGTATTTTTTGACAATTTTTCATATATAACTTATTTCATTTGGAGTTATGATTTAATTTCTATGATTTTTAGAAGTTTAGGGTATTTTCTAAAAATAAATAAATCATTTAGATTTATTTAAATTCCAGAAAAGGCTTTGTGACGTTAGAGTGACATCATCACTACGTCAACAAGTCAAAGGCGCCAGGCCAGGTCAAACCTGACCATTTGGGCCCACTAGTAAGTGACTTAGTGCTGCCTAGCGTCACAAACAGGTGGGGTCGGGTCAACGGACACGTCAGCGCAGTCAACCCTGACGCATGGGTCCCGCTTTTTTATAAACTAATCAAACAAAAAAATAAACCCGGTGTTAATTATGCGTGGGGCCCAGCTGACTATGTCACTGGAGGCTTTAATTAGTGGGTCATTAGCCACTAATGATGCCCATGTCGGCGGCTAAATGTCGGCGCTAAGCACAGCACGGCGGCGCTCGCCAGTAGGGTGCTTCCGGCCATTAGAGCTCACGCTCTTGGGCTCTACGAAACCAGTGCGATGAGGCGCTTTGGATGGTGGTCTTATCTAGTCGTGGGGATGCCGGAGTAGTCGACAGCGTTGAGGTTTGGCGGCGGCCGGAGTTTGGACGTCGACGAAATGGACGACGCAGCACGCGGGGAAAACATCATTTAGTACCTACAGGTGCACCACATGCTCATGAGGCCAACGGGTGTATGCACGGGACCAGTTGATCACCGGAGCCTCGTCGGCGACGAGCTCGGGTGGCGGCGCATTCGGGCGCAGGTGACGCGGTGGCTACATCGTGGAAACGACGCAAGGGAGAGGGGTGTTCGGGACAGGAGCTCATGGTGAGCACGCTGGGCGGGTCGACGAGCTCGGGGAAGCACCAGAGCGAGCGGAGCGGCGAGGGGGATCTTCCATGGCGGGTGATGATGACATTGAAGATGGCGATGCTGTGGGGTGTCCGGTGGTGCGTGTGTCCTCGAGGAGGCGGAGCTCCTGGACGTGTTGGGGGGGTGGCTGTGGCCGCGGTGAACGACGTCGGTGGCGATGGTGGCACTCGGGAACGACGTGCAGACCGAGAGAGAGGAGGGGATGAGGACAAGGGACTGGGCGAGAGGGTCTGGGGTGATGCGTGGCGTCGTCCGGATCCGTCGGGGCAGCGGCGGGAAGCATGACGTGGCACGGCGCGTGGTCGCGCGCGTCGAACATGCGCCTCTCATCCTTCTGGATAGAGGAGGGAGATGACTGGCAGAGCTGGTGGGCAAGGCCACCAGCTGGGCCGCCAGGTGGGCTGCTGCTACAGGTAAGAGGTAAGGCCCAGGTACTTCTCTCCTTCCCTCTTATTTCTGTTTTCTAATTTTTTTTTTCTGTTTTTGATTTAGTAATAATACTAAACCATTTTAAAGCTCCTGAGAAAATTTGTGGGCACCTTTTAAAAATTTACTAGCAGCCCTCAAATGTTTTCAGAATTATTGAAGCATTTAAAATATTTATAGCCATTAAATGCTCCAATTCAAATACTTATGATTTAATCCAAAAAACATTAAATGACCTAGGAAAAATGTGCACCATTTTTGTCAGAGGTTTTCACCAATTTCAAAAATGATGAACTTTTTCTGCAGTCAGTTTGGGTTTATTGAAAATATTTTTAACTTGAAACTAGTTGAGTTCCAATTGGTGCTATGGTTTGAACATCCCCAATTTCAAATTCATTTAAACTTAGACATGATTCATGCTCACTGATGTAACTAGTTACAAACAATTCTAGGGTTGTGACAGTTAGCAACTGAACATGTATCAAATACCCAGGCACTACTGCGAGCATTAGTAAGGTACACATCAATAACATGTACATCAAATATACCTTTAACCTTGCCATCCTTCTTCTCCACCAAATACTTGGGGCTGTTCCGCTTCCAGTGACCAGTTCCTTTGCAGTAGAAGATCTCAGTCTCAGGCTTAGGTCCAGACTTGGGTTTCTTCACTTGAGCAACAACTGACTTGTTGTTCTTCTTGAGTTACCCTTCTTCCCTTTACCCTTTTTCTTGAAACTGGTGGTCTTGTTGACCATCAACACTTGATGCTCCTTCTTGATTTCTACCTTGGCGGTTTTTAGCATTGCGAAGAGCTTAGGAATCGTCTTATCCATCCCTTGCATATTATAGTTCATCATGAAGCTCTTGTAGCTTGGTGGAAGTGATTGAAGAACTCTGTCAATGACACTATCATCAGGAAGAATAACTCCCAGTTGAGTCAAGTGGTTGTGGTACAGACATTCTAAGTATATGTTCACTGACAGAACTATTCTCCTCCATCTTGTAGCTGTAGGACTTATTGAAGACTTCGTATCTCTCAATCCAGGCATTTGCTTGAAATATTAACTTCAACTCCTGGAACAGCTCATATGCTCCATGACGTTCAAAACATCGTTGAAGTCCCAGTTCTAAGCGTAAAGCATGGCACACTTAACTATCGAGTAGTCATCAGCTTTGCTCTGCCGGGTGTTCATAACATCTGGCGTTGCTCCTGCAGCGGGTTTGTCACCTAGCGGTGCTTCCAGGACGTAATTCTTCTGTGCAGGAATGTGGATAATCCTCAAGTTACGGACCCAGTCCGTGTAGTTGCTACCATCATCTTTCAACTTAGCTTTCTCTAGGAACGCATTAAAATTTAGCGGACCAACAACACGGGCCATCTATCTAAAACAACATAGACATGCAAAATACTATCAGGTACTAAGTTCATGATAAATTAAAGTTCAATTAATCAAATTACTTAAGAACACCCACTTAGATAGACATTTCTCTAATCATCTAAGTTATCGCGTGGTCCATTTCAACTAAACCATGTTCGATCATCACAGGAGATGGAGTAGTTTTGAATGGTGAACATCACTATGTTGATCATATCTACTATATGATTCACGCTCGACCTTTCTGTCTACAGTGTTCCAAGGCCATATCTGCATATGCTAGGCTTGTCAAGTTCAACCCGAGTATTTTGCGTGTGCAGAACTGGCTTGCACCCATTGTATGTGAATGTAGAGCTTATCACACCTGATCATCATGTGGTGTCTCGGCACGACGAAGTGTAGCAACGGTGCATACTCAGGGAGAAAACTTATTCCTTGAAATTTAGTGAGAGATCATCTTATAATGCTACCACCGAACTAAGCAAAATAATATGCGTAAAGGATAAACATCACATGCAATCAATATAAGTGATATGATATGGCCATCATCATCATGTGCCTTTGATCTCCATCTCCAAAGCACCGTAATGATCACCATTGTCACCGGCTTGACACCTTGATCTCCATCGAAGCATCTTTGTCGTCTTGCCAACTATTGCCTCTACGACTATCGCTACCACATAGTGATAAAGTAAAGCAATTACATGGCGATTGCATTTCATACAATAAAGCGACAACCATATGGCTCCTGCCAGTTGCCGATAACTGTGTTACAAAACATGATCATCTCATACAATAAAATTTAGCATCATATCTTGACCATATCACATCACAACATGCCCTGCAAAAACAAGTTAGACGTCCTCTACTTTGTTGTTGCAAGTTTTACGTGGCTGTTATGGCTGAGCAAGAACCGTTCTTACCTATGCATCAAAAACCACAATGCGGTATAGTGATTGCTTTTTGATCTTCAGAAAGAACCTTGTTCATTGAATCCGATTCAACTAATGGTGGAGAAACATACACCCACTAGCCACCTGTGTGCGAAGCACGTCGGTAGAACCAGTCTCGCGTAAGCATACGCGTAATGTTGGTCTGGGCCACTTCATCCAACAATGCCGCCGAATCAAGAATCAACTACTGACGGCAAGCAATATGTATATACCCACGCCCAGAACTCCTTTGTGTTCTACTCGTGCATATAACATCTACGCATTAATCTGGCTCGGATGCCACTATTCGGGAATGCAGTAATTTCAAAAAAAATCCTACGCACATGCAAGATCATGGTGATGTATTGCAACGAGAGGGGAGAGTATCTTCTATGTACCCTCGTAGACCGTAAGCGGAAGCGTTATGACAACGTGGTTGGTGTAGTCGCACGTCTTCACGATCGATCAATCTAGCACCGATGGTATGGTACCTCCGCGATCTGCACACGTTCAGCTCGGTGACGTCCCGCGAACTCACGATCCAGTAGAGCTTCGAGGGAGAGTTTCGACAGAACGACGGTGTGATGACGGTGATGATGATGCTACCGGAACAGGGCTTCTCCTAAGCACCGCTATGATATAATCGAGGTGGATTATGGTGGAGGGGGGCACCGTACATGGTAAAAGATCAATGATCAACTTGTGTGTCCATGAGGTGCCGCCCAACCCGGGGGAGCTCCTTGCTACACGGAAGTAGCGCAGATCTGGCAAAAGAATTGCTTGGTGTGACGGTTCGAGGGTGGCACCTATGAGCAGCCAAGGAGGGCTGCATGGGCTAGGGGTGCCGGTGCCGTGACGCGCGCGACGAAAGGGCCACGCAGCTCGTCCCAAGATGCCACTAAGGATCCAGGGAGGGTGATCAGCCAGGCGCACGATGCACCAGCGAGGGCCATGGGAAGCCAGATGGCCATGGCCTTGTCGTCGCCCCCAGCCTTTAGGACGACCTCTTCTTGTGCCAGCAGGAAGGTCGTCGGGTCCACCACGCCGTCGTAACGTGGTGGCATCTCCGGCTTGAACTTGGGCGGCCATTGCACCTGTTGCAAGGCGGGGGCAAAGGCTCTGAGCCCCCTTGCGCCGTCGTGTGCGTCTGTCATCCCAGCTGGAGAATCAATGCCGGTCACGGGGACAGGCGCGGAGGTGGTGGAGCGTGGGTCGATGAAAATAAAGCTTCAGCGCATCCCTACCTGGCGCGCCCAATGTTGGATTTCGGGTTCTGGCAAAACCCTTGAGGTTCGAACACTGGGTGCGCACGAAGACCTTTCCCCCCAACTCACGCTCTCTCAACGACCTCAGAACCTAACTCGCCGAACCCAGAGAAGAAAGGACACAAGGTTTATACTGGTTCGGGCCACCGATGTGGTGTAATACCCTACTCCAGTGTGGTGTGGTGGATTGCCTCTGGGGCTGAGGACGAACAAGTACAAGGAAATAACAGCCTCCTGAGGAGAGGTGTTCTTGAGCTCGTTGAGCCTGTGTGTATGAGGGTGGAAAATGGATCTCTCCTCTCTATTGTGATGGCTAGTCCTATTTATAGAGGCCATGGCCCTCTTCCCAAATGTAGGTGGGAAGGGAGCCAACAACGGCCAACTTTGAAGGGAGACAACTAGTACAAGTTATCCTGACAAAAGGTGGTCTTCGCCTGCCAAAGGCTCTTGTCGTGACGCCGTCCTAGGCTCCATGGTGACCTCCGTCCTGCCGTCCTGCTGGTCTTGGTCTTGTTGCACCGATATGGAAACCTTTTCCTGATGCCTTGGGACTCCTCGCCTTTGCCTGCCCCTTTAGCACCAAAGAGGAAACGAGGACACTACGCACGCGGGCGCCTGCTTGGTGCCCGCCAGGCCTTGGTCGTCATGGCTTGTGTCACAGGAACCTCGCAAGGTGCCCCTTGGCTTGATCTCTCCGCCCCTCACGAGCCAGCCTAGTGAGGCTGTCCCCAAGGAGGTCTTGCGTCATCCACCTCGCGAGGCTTCGCCCTTCGCGAGGGTCTTGAGTGTTTGCTGGTGAATATGGGCAATACAGGTCCGCTGGTGGAGCCACGCTGTGGGCCGCAGTCAGGCAAGTCTGGGACCCTCGTTCCCAGGACACCGACAAATACGACCACGTATGTACATCCGGGCGGGGTATCGAATGCAAGACCTCCTCTGGGACGGAATGGAGAAACTGCGTCGTCGTCGTGTTCATCAGGAGACAACCGGCTTGGACGGAACAACCAATCGAAACGAGGCCTAGTGTACCGCAAAACGGAGGAAATAGCCTTGTGTTTGACCGGCCACGGTCAAAATGGGATCTTGTCCATCGGGACGGGTCTGGCATACCGCAAAACGGAGGAAACAGACTTCTCTTGGACCTCCTACGGTCGAAACAGGGTTCTGTTGATCGGGAGGGGTGTGGTGTACCGCAAAACGGAGGAAACGGACTTGTGTTGGAGCGCTACGGTCGAAACGGGGGTCCTGTTCATCGGGAGGGGTGTGGCATACCGCAAAACAGGACTCCACGGGATATTGTTCATCTCCATCGTCGAATGCCTCCACAAGCTACTGTTCATCCACCGTCGACCTCCTCCAGCCTCCACCTGCGACTGTTCAGACACGGCGTCTCCGTTCCTGCCTCCACCTACGACTGTTCATCCACGGGCTCCTATTCATCCAGCCTGAATCGCTCCTACACCGGCTACTGTTCAACTAGCCCTCTCCACGGGATCCTGTTCAACTACCCCTCCATGGGCTACTATTCATCCAGCCCTCCACCGGGTACTGTTCAACCAGCCCTCCATGGGCTCGTCCTATTCATCCAGCCCTCCACGGGGTCCTACTCATCCACCCCAACCGGCTGGATCAATTGGGAACCTGTTCATCCAGCGGCAACACCATGGGATCATGTTCATCCAAACCCCCAC
>NC_041386.1:206857247-206861707 GCF_002162155.2 Triticum dicoccoides | reverse complement strand
GCAGCAGGGTTCGATCGGCTTCAGTTAGCAGCAGTAGCGAAGGAATCACTCGGGTTCAGTTAACAACAAAGGATCGATCGCTCGGGTTCAGTAACGTAGCTAGTGTAATCGCTCGGGTTCAGTTAGAGCCCAACGCCTCACTCGGGTTCAGTTAGAGCCCAACGCCTCGCTCTGGTTCAGTTAGAGCGCAATGCCTCGCGCACACGCGCGTACGTGTACAAGAGAAACGCGCAAACCTTCATGCATCGCTCGACCCCGACCACCCATCATAACCGGGAACTCCCTAATATTTTCCTCGCCCTCGCTTCTACCATAGTTTTTTCCATCATGGATGGCCCAAAGAATGTCATGCAGCTGCTCTCCAGCCCGCCCAGGATGAAAAACCCATTTTCTGTCATATTTTTTTGTCATAGAAGTAGGAGCCCACCACATGTATGATGATACCGGGTTTTGTCACAATGATCGTCATAGAAGTGTCATAAGCATGACAGAATTTTTTTTCCGTTTGGCCCAAAATGTCACGGATATGTCTTTTTTTAGTGCACACCGTCGTATTCTCCTTATAATTGTACCACTAACTTTCTCTCGTGCATGCATGCACACACACTACCACTCGACATTATCCATCACACACATGCAATCTTTTTCTTCAAGTCGGTCTCCCATGCTTGCACACAGACACACCTCCCCCTCTTCATCATACCGGACATTCATTATCTCTCACGTGCATGCGCAACGATCGATATTCCTCTATGTGTGTGTATATATAGCTAGGTCTTTCCTAGTTTTCCACACAAACTGATCAATCTATATATCTAGTGAGGTCTCACTCTCTTTCCCACGCACACATCGATCAATCTATACCTCTCTGTATAGGCTTACATGGCTAATACACCCACATAAATTATATATCAAACGCCCCCCTCTCATCATCCATGCCTTCTGTTTGATGTCCCAGACGCGCGCACAGTGCCAAAGACAGGGGTAGCAAGGGCCCTGCCCCCTAGCATCACTATATTTTGAGGCCAATATGAATTTGATTAGTAGATCAATTGCTGGTAAAATGGTTTAAGTTGATGAATTTTCCCTCCTCGTAAAGGATTAGCAATGCTTGGCCCCCTAGCTCATTTATTTTTCATGGCTCCGCCACTGCGCGCAACATCGCACGTTCTCGCCCCCTCTCTTTAAATATCGATCTCGCACTTGTGCACTCCTTCATAGTCTCCCTCCACTTGGCCCCTCGCACCATCTTCCTGCCCCCACCAGATTTTTCCACATGTACAATCTAGAAGACTCCATTGTTGAACTTAAGCATAATGAACAAACCTCAAAACACAAGTGCTTCTCCTTTGTTCTAGAATCTTCCGTATCATAACTGCCCAAACTTTTTTCTAGTTGAATCGCCATTATTTGTTTTTACTTTATGTTTTACAATGCATAATTACATGAATCATAAAATAGATTAACTTTTTTATAAAAACTAATTGATTTTGAATGAGATGAACTATATGAATTAAATGATTGTCTACATCATGCATATATGACTCAAATCTTACATGCTATAGTGTGGTATTTATTCATAATTTGGTTGCCAAATCTGATGCATGCAATGCACGTGTACCTTCACTGGTGCGCGTGGGTCCTAAACAAATGGTTTAAAACCCCTTTGTGCGACGGCATTTGGAACCATTGCCAAGTGAGTGTGGGCGATAGGGGGGTCCTTCCCACATGACCCAGAAATCATCGGGGATAGGGCCCCTACAGTACTCCTACTCGTTTCTACTCGCATTGCCATCGCAGTCGGTATTCTGTGGTGCTACGTTTACGATGCGCGACTCATCACAAACGGTTCACTATTATAGAACATGTATGATGCGCGACCCATCACAAACGGTTCACCGTTAAGAAGATTAGCTAATCGTCGTACGAGTGTCGGACAGGATTACGAAATGTGAGACCGTCGTAACGTCATCGTACATGACAACTATCGCACACGCTATTCTATGTTGCAACGTTTATGATGCATACTTCATCAGAAACAGTTCATGGTTGCGAATCATGTATGATAAGGAAACTAACACAAACGTTTAGTTTGCTCGCACCGTTTGTGATATTGTCTGACATCGCACACGCTTTGCAAACGGCAACTGTGTGCATGGTTGCACACATTTCCTCTCTGTGAACCGTCTCTGATTATGATGCATATCGCAAACGTTTGTGTTTTACCAACCGTGTGTGTCGTAGCAACCTAGAGAGCATAATTTCACCATAATTTAATTGTTGCTTTTCCAAATTGTACCGGATTTGGATTTGAATTTGAATGTATGCTATAACTTTATTCATATCCATTAGGTTCAAACAACCAATGCATTATTCGATTCGTATGTACATATGTTCAAGAATTACATAAGAACCAAATAAAGAATGATGAACCATAGTTGTATACTTGTACTATTAAAGACGATAAAGAAAGAGGTGAAATATATTCTGGTTGTTGAACAAGGTGAAGCAGAATGTCGATATTGCGCCCTCCTCCATTCAGAAGGCATGCACGACTCTAGTCCAACCCCTTGTGATGGCCGACCGCCCATCCTTCATGGTCTTTATGAAAATATCTAGATAATCATCATGTTCCAGTAGAAATACTTTAACCTTTGCATGCCCACCAATCATGTAGTTTGAGAGGAAATCTTGAGTAAATTGCTTTGGCAACCACTGCAAAGGAAAAATATTGAGACATTGTCATCTAACACAACTCATTATGGGTAGTAAAAATAAGGCTGCAGAGTTCTTACTTACCATCCTGCAGTTCGCTGTTTTCTTGGATAAAGTGTAAACAAATAGTTTAATTGCCATCTTTGGAACCATTTTACTAACAATCTTTATCAACTTCCTCACTTGATGCCAGTTCATCGATATCTCATTGCCCCATACGCAGAAAGGGTCGAAACGCGGATCTTTACCAATGCCATATGTACCTAAAAGCACCAAGTAAATATTAGAAGCTAAACAACAGTTGCACAATGATGTAGTACAACACTCTTTTATAATATGTCTATATACATCTGGATGTGGTAGTCCATTTGAAATATCTAAAAAGACAAATATTTAGGAACGAAGGGAGTATCTTATAACATCCAATATACTCACATATTAGATGAATTAACATCTTATATTATGGGCCGAAAGGAGTTTAGTTCATTCTTACAAATTATCTGCTGCTGTATCCATGGGTTACAGTTAGTTTGATCTAGTTCGGGCTCAAATAGCCCTAAAGGATATCTAAACATGAGGGATAGTTTGAGCTAGTTGCATATATAACCAAGAGGTGTGAGGGAGTCCTGGATTAGGGGGTCTCCGGACAGCCGGATCATATCCTTTGACCGGACTGTTGGACTATGAAGATACAAGATTGAAGACTTCGTCTCGTGTCCGGATGGGACTCTACTTGGCGTGGAAGGCAAGCTAGGCAATACGGATATGGATATCTCCTCCTTTGTAACCGAACTTGTGTAACCCTAACCCTCTCCGGTGTCTATATAAACTGGAGCAGATTGAAAGTTACGCCCATGGCCACCAGGTCAGGTTTGGAAGCTTAAACTACACGGACGATATCTGTGGAGACTTGATCTTCGACGGATTCGAGCCTCTGCCTTGCGCGTCACGCGGTCACGATGAGTACGATTTAGCTCTACCATCAGACAGTGTTAAGATCGAACCGGCAGCCGCTCCGACCCGCAATTCGGAGCCAGTTGCGCCTTCCGCGGCGGGTGGATGGACCCCGCCGCGGAAGCCTTACCCTTAGCGGCGATCGAGCCGAACATCGACCTTACCTTGCATGAGAGCCGTGTTGTTAAACTGCCGGATCCTTCTCCGGCCACCGACTCCGAGCCGCCTGCGCCCATTCCTATCGAATCTGATTGGGCGCCGATCGTGGAGTTTACCTCTGCGGATATTTTTCAGCACTCGCCCTTTGGCGACATATTGAACTCATTAAGGTCTCTCTCCTTATCAGGAGGATCCTGGCCGAACTATGTCCGGCAGGACTGGGATACGGACGACGAAGAAATTCGCGGCCCACCCACCAGCCACTTAGTAGCCACTGTCGATGACTTAACCGACATGCTCGACTTCGACTCCGAAGACATCGACCGTATGGACGACGATGCGGGAAACGAAGAGGAACCACTGCCCACAGGGCACTGGACGCCCACTTCACCGCATGACGTATACACGGTGAACACACCAAAAGAAAACGACGACGAGGAACGGAAGGACGCAACGAAGGGTTGTCCCCTCGAGAAGCAGTCAAAGCGGTGGCGTAAGCGCCGCCCCAAGTCCCGCCTCAGTAGAAACAACAATCATACTGACCCAGCGTTAGAGCACGGGGAACCATTGCCGGACCACGGCAACACGGAGGATCAAGCCGAACAACCTGACTCTGCCAAAGATAATAGTCC
>NC_041386.1:206842829-206856990 GCF_002162155.2 Triticum dicoccoides | reverse complement strand
GGAGTCTAAAAAAGCAGAAGCAAAGACTCAAGGCTGCACAAGACACACTCGGAATCAGATGGAGCAAAGTACTCAACGCAGCAGCGAAGTACGGTGGTAATCGCCCCACCAAGAGCTACCCGAAGCGGAAGTTGCTACCTGAATTCGATGAGGAGGCCTTAGATCCCCCGCAACCAAAAATTAAAATGGACACCTAGCCGGATAGATGACCTCACAGCCAACATAGAGCGGCAAGCAATGCCGCACATAAGAAAATACGCGATCCACGCGAGGGCTCATATCAAAAGGACGGCGCAACCAGATCCATCTCTGGACCACGCAGGCGCGCTCCAGCACACGATGCAACACAACAAACATCCGAACACGACGGTACACCCAGATACAGGGGTGCCGCACACCCCCTATGTTTCACCGACGAGGTGCTGGACCATGAATTTCCAGAGGGATTCAAACCCGTAAACATAGAGGCATACGACGGAACAACAAATCCTGGGGTCTGGATTGAGGACTATATCCTCCATATCCATATGGCTCGAGGAGATGATCGCCACGCCATTAAGTATTTACCCCTCAAACTCAAAGGGCCAGCTCGGCACTGGCTTAAAAGCCTCCCGGAAAGCTCCATTGGAAGCTGGAAAGAGCTCGAAGACGCTTTTCGGGCAAATTTTCAAGGGACTTATGTCCGACCAGCCCAGAGAGTCAGCCCGAAAGCTTTGGAACAGGTTTCTTACTAAAAAGAACCAAATAGTTGACTGTCCGGACGCCGAAGCCTTGGCAGATTTTAAGCATAGCGTCCGTGACGAATGGCTTGCCAGATACCTCGGCCAAGAAAAGCCGAGAACAATGGTAGCATTAACAAGCCTCATGACCCGCTTTTGCGCGGGTGAGGATAGCTGGCTAGCCAGATGCGGCACCAGCGACCCCAGTACATCCGAAGTCAGAGATGGAAACGGGAAATCACGGCGCAACAACAATAACAAACGCCGGAATAAAGAAGACAACACGAAGAGCACGACAGTAAACGCCAGATTCAAAAGCTCTCGGCCAAGTCAGCAAAAGCCGCCCTCTAAAGGCGCCAGTGACGATCTGTCCACCCTCAACAAAATTCTAGACCAAATATGTCAGATCCATAGCACCCCTGGTAAACCCGCTAATCATACTCACAGAGAATGTTGGGTCTTCAAGCAGTCCGGCAAGCTCAACGCCATACACAAGGGGGAGGATACACCAAGCGAAGACGAGGATGAGCCTCTCAAGCAAGAAACTGGGGAACAAAGAAAATTTCCACCAGAAGTCAAAACAGTAAACGTGTTACACGTGATCAAGGGGAGAAACAAAGTGACACTCCCAGAAAAATATGACTAAGGGCCTATCACCGCGGAGTCCTGCCACTGGTCGTCTCAACCGATCACTTTTGACCATCATGATTACTCAGCAAGTATCCGGCGTGCAGGATGGGCTGCCCTGGTATTAGACCCAATAATTAACGGATACCACTTTACACGAGTCCTGATGGACAGTGGCAGCAGTTTAAACCTGATATACCAGGATACAATCCGCAAAATGAGGATAGACCCAACGAAAATTTGCCTCAGCAATACTACCCTTAAAGGAGTAACGCCAGGCCTAGGGGCCCATTGCACAGGCTCCCTGCTACTAGAGGTTATATTCAGCTTCCCCGATCACTTCCGTAGCAAAAATTTAACATTCCACATTGCTCTGTTCCAAAGTGGCTATCAAGCACTACTTGGACGTGAAGCTTTCGCTCGCTTTAATACAATACCACATTACGCTTCCCTTACGCTTAAGATGCCCGGTCCTCGTGGCATCATTACAATGAATGGAAATATTAAGCGATCCCTGCGCGCCGAAGAGAGTGCCACTGCCTTGGCAGCCGCACACTAAAACAGCCTCACCAGCGAAAGTACTCGATAGGTCGTCAAGACCACGGACACGGTTAGACGAGTCCGGTGCAGCTATATGAAACTCGTACAGGTTTGATGGCCACACCCCTCTCATAAACACAAGGGGCTCAACGCGCGCAGACAAGTGGCAATGTTTACTCATCTTGAAATTTACATGGTCTCTTTCAAACCTATCTTTATGCATGAAAACTTTTCACCCATGTTCCACTCTTTTACAGATGACCACCGTGCTACACCCGTCCAGGATACGGCACAACGGAGACACACGCGTAGATGTGCAGCAGGGATCCGTCCCAAGGATTCTTTTTAGATTAAGACCCTGCGTTAACCTTTTTTTACTGACTCTTGTTGATACACATCCCTCAGATTCTTAGTATAATTGAGAAGGATGCTGGCGTCTTGGCATGTGGCCATGTCAGAATAATGCATGTACCTGGACACCAGGGCCTTCTTACGAAGGGCACTATTTAGGCCTAGTTTATACCATAAAGACCGAATACCTTAGGGAGTGTCCGGCGTCGCGAGTTTGGCCATATATGCATCAGCTCCGAATCATGCCTTTGGTCAAACGTTGGGTTTGCCCGGCTCCTATGTTGGTACCTTACGTTACGCTCTATCATCTAAGGTAGCACTAGGAGAACTACTGCGATTGTGCCCTGGGTCATCCGGACGAGCACCTCAGTAGAGAAAGCCGAAAACTGACTGTCATGATATAGCATGAGACTGGTCAACCACTCAATGACCTATCGGAATGTTAGAATTCCTCCGCCTTAACGAAGGGCCGTTTCCCGGCCAGGCATGTACGCACCCCGAATTCGGGAGAATGCGGAGCCAACAGGGGCTATATAGTAGCCCCACCGTCAAACTCCTATGGCTAAGTGAAAGTGTTAAAGCATTATAGTCTGGTTGCCTCATTCACTGCGGCATCACCTCCTTAATAGGACCAAGACATTGGGTTAAGTGTGAACACACGTCTTCTGCGAACACCTCCGCATTATATGCGTGGGGGCTGAAGCCGACGACTGCAATCTTTCAGGTTATACACATGTATACATAAACGGCCGCACATGAGGCATCATATTACTTTCAGGCAAAAGTATAAACACAGCCTTAATAAATTTCATAAAAACATTGTGTTTACAATAGGGAATACATGTCACTCAAACATAATATTCTTTGAGCACTGGGCCTCTATCAAATGAGCACCCTCGAGAACCTCTTCGAAATAGTGCTCGGTAGCCACTCGGCCTATGGCCGAACCCTGCGCCGCAACAGTGATAGCATCCATCTCTGCCCAGTATGCTTTAACACAGGCAAGGGCCATCCGCGAGCCTTCTTTGCACGGCGACCTCTTCACCGCATTGATGCGCGGCACCGCACCAAGGAACTGCTGCACTAAGCTGAAATAGTTGTTCGGCTTCGGCTTTTCCGGCCACAACTGATCCACGACAGACCTCATGGCGAGTCCAGACAACCTATTTAGTTTGGCCCATTCGGCTAGCTGATCAGTCAATGGAAGCGGACGCTCGGGAACGTTGAATTGCGACCAGAACAGCTTGTCCACTTCACGATCTCTTTCACCTTGGAAGTATTTGGCCGCATCGGTAGCGCTCGCCGCCAAGTCCATATATGCGTCTGCCGAACTCCATAGCCGATCCAGAGGGGCATACCGTGGATCTTTGAACTTCCTCCGTAGCATGAAGGGCTTCCCAGCCACAATATCCCCGGCTTCACGCAGCTCCTCCTTCTTTGCTCTCATAGTAGAGTGGGTGTCTTTGTTCGCCATCGGGGCCTTTTCAAGGTCCGTTGCCTTCGCTTGGTTTTCTTTTTCAAGGAACTGGCAACGGTCGGCAGTGTCTTTTAATTCTTCAGCCATCCTGGCCATCTTCTCTTTGCTCTCGCAATGCACGGCCTTCTCGGATTTCAACTCTTCGGCCGCCTTCAAAGCAGCCGCATTACTAATCCTTGCTTGTTCTTTGGCTCGGGCAAGTTCCGCCCGCAAGGTTTCCACGGTGGCAGATCCATTTGCAGTCACAACATATTAAAGATACTGGCATCATGCTGCTCTTACTATGTGACATTCACCAGAAAATAACACTTACCCTGTGCCTCATCAAGCCTCTTGTTAACAAGCTTGATGTCGGCATCCGCCGCATCCAGTTGCCGCTTTAGTTCGGCAAATTCATGAGTCCAGCTAGCCACCGGAGCTCCCACTACCTGCACATTGAAGCGGTATGGTTATTGCCTGGGACTATGATCCGCTATTTGCTGCCGTTCTTGGCGACAAGCAGAGTCTCAGGGGCTACTATCTACACAGGGCACACCTAAAAATGTGTGGTACCATCACAAATGTACATCATTTTACGTACCTCAAAGCCTGTTAGTAGACTCATAAAGGCATCATGCAACCCGCTTTCGGCGGATGAGATCCTTTCCATCACTGTACCCATCAATGTACGGTGTTCTTATGAGATGGCCTCTCGCTCCAACAACTATCTCAGTACGTCCGACCGCATACCAGACGGTGCCGGACTCTTCTGTTTGCTCTCTTCGAGAGCCGAACGCTGGGGACTTCGGGTGACTATAGGATTATCTTCTGGCCTCACCGGATCCGGAGAGGCCCTCCATGATGAAACTTCAAGGTCGCCCGCTTCTTGAGCGAAGGAGTCCGGGGGAGGCGTTTCGCTCTCCATCATCTCCGGAAGAATATCGCCCGAAGACTAGCTCTGCTGAGAAGGGCTAAGATCCGAACTGTGATAAATACTTCGGTTATTTTCCTCATAGGTAAGGTAGTATATCTCCACTATTAAAGTACTTTCTGATTATTTACAGCTCGTTGGAGGGCTGATCCCCGCGCAGACTTTGTGTGGCAAGAGCACCCTCCAAGGCAGGACCCTCTGGTGGAGATTTCTTCTCCCGCTTGGAAACCTTGGTTTCCGGATCTTCAGAGGTAGTCCTCTTCCTTCCCCGGGGTGAGAGAATGTCCGATTCCTCCCCTCAGTTATCCTCCCTCACGGAGGCGCTCGTTCCCTCGGTCGTAATAGGTAGCGATGGAGGCCCGCTTTTGCCCTCATTATTCCCCCCTTTGTCTTCCTTTGAGGGCTCCGGGCAAGGTGCTAGCTCGAGCATCTTTTCCAGTACCGGATTTTCCAAACCCTCGGGAAGGGGGGCCGAACACTGAATCATCTTCGCCTTTGTTATCTAGTCCTGGTCAAAGAGCGATTTCTCAGAATAATGTCATGATAAATGAAAGACGGTATGTTCGGCTAGAGGATAACTTACTTGGTCAGCGGTGCGGTTGCTACTCAGGCCCGCGTCCTCGGTAGTATCCGGACACTTTATTTGGGGTCCAAAGAATGATTTTTACATCTCCTCGTGCGTCAGGCCAAGGAAATTCTGAATATTATGCGGCCCTTCTGGGTTGAACTCCCACATGCGGAGGGGGCGGCATTTGCAAGGCTGGACTCTACGAACCAGCATGACTTGCGCCACCATAATGAAACTGAAATCTCCTTCGAAGAGATTTTGGATGCGGCTTTGCAGTACAGGCACGTCCTTGGCAGGACCCCAGCTCAGCCCTCTGCTAATCCATGACATCAGTTGTGGTGGTGGGCCTGAGCGGAAAGTAGGGGCAGCCACCCACTTGGCACTTCTGGGAGCTGTGATGTAAAACCACTCTTGTTGCCATAATCTGGACACCTCTGGAAAGGAACCTTTGGGCCACGAAGCTCCTGCTATCTTGCTTATTAATGTGCCTCCGCACGCTGCATACTGCCCCTCGACCATCTTCGGCTTCACGTCAAAGGTCTTGAGCCACAGGCCGAAGTGAGGGGTAATGCGGAGGAAGGCCTCACACACGACAATGAATGTCGAGATGTGGAGAAAGGAGTCAGGGGATAGATCATGGAATTCCAGCCCGTAATAAAACATCAACCCCCTAACGAAGGGATCCAGAGTGAGGCCTAGTCCTCGGAGGAAGTGGGAGATGAACACGACGTCTTTGTTGGGTTCAGGAGTAGGGACGACCTGCCCTCGGGCAGGCAGACGATGCGAAACCTAGGCGGTCAGGTATCTGGCCTCCCTGAACTTCTTGATGTCTTCTTCCGTAATGGAGGAGGGCATCCATCAGCCTTGAAGGCTAGATCCAGACATGATTGAAGGTCCGGAGCACCTGACCTGGGCTTTGGGTGTTAGAACTCGAGGCGGGGGAAGGATTCGATTGAGCACGGGAGGAAAAAAAGTAAAAGCCTTGTTCCTTTATAAAGAGGGTGAATATCAAGCGTCCTCTCCGTAGCCGTTTGGGACTTGCCTATAATCTAGGAGTCCTAGACACGGTTGGATTACCCACGCCCGTATTGATGAGAATCCCGTAATAAGGGGACACGATCTCTGCTTCGACGAGACGTGTCAAAAAACTGCCTCGCGTTATGTGCGGGGCTAGTTGAAGGAGACGGTTCGAATAATCATCGGGCCATGGCATAATGTCGTGTTGCCAAAACAAGTCCGCAAATTAGATTTGCGGAAATATTATTCTCTCTACGATGGTATGTGGAACTTATTTTGCAGGGTCGGACACTATCCTTGTATTCAAATTCTTCCGTGATGTATTCGGAGGAGGAACCCGCCTTGCAATGCCGAAGACAATACTGCGCGCCGGACTCATCGTCATTGAAAGCCTGGTTCAGGGGCTACTAAGGGAGTCCTGGATTAGGGGGTCTCCGGACAGCCGGATCATATCATTTGACCGGACTCTTGGACTATGAAGATACAAGATTGAAGAATTCGTGTCGTGTCCGGATGGGACTCTACTTGGCGTGGAAGGCAAGCTAGGCAATACGGATATAGATATCTCCTCCTTTGTAACAGATCTTGTGTAACCCTAACCCTCTTCGGTGTCTATATAAACCGGAGGGTTTTAGTCTGTAGGACACAACAACTACAACATACAATCATACCATAGGCTAGCTTCTAGGGTTTAGCCTCTCTGATCTCGTGGTAGATCTACTCTTGTACTACCCATATCCTCAATATTAATCGAGCAGGACGTGGGGTTTTACCTCCATCAAGAGGGCCCGAACCTAGGTAAAACATTGTGTCCCCTGCCTCCTGTTACCATCCGCCTTAGACGCACAGTTTGGGACCCCCTACCCAAGATCCGCCGGTTTTGACACCGACAAGGTGCTAATTGGGGCTAGTTCTCCTAGTGCATTTATTGTCAATCTAACCCTGCCATCCAAAAAACTCTTTGGATGGAGTTAGTTTAGGGTTAGTAAATGATCAATAAACTAACTCTAACCTCTAGCTAAGTTGAGTATCCAAACATGGATGTGTTGTTGTTGTTGCTTCTGCTCTTCTACGTATTTCTAGACATCATTAGAACATTAATGTAACACTCTTCCTTGTTTCTATGTAGCCTAGGATTGCATATTTAGACATTAAGTACAGTGCATGTTGCTATGTAGCCTCAGATATATTACATATGGCCCTAGTTAACCTAAGGAAAATGGGTTGTAGATATATTCAGTTAAAAGTCCGATTCATTGATTAGTCCCTTATCAGCCGCCAGACTATATGGTACCAGCTACCGATATCCTGAACAGTGAGCAGATATAAGCCATGGGATGAAACAAACCTCGATGAAAAAGAGCAGTCATTCCCAAAATTACACATGGCAGACAATTGTCCTGTGTAGGTACATCAAGAAGCATGTTAAGCACAACAGGCTAAACATCAACCAAAATTACACATGGCAGACAAAATAATCTCCAAAAGATAGCTTCAGTGTGCAGGTTTAAGCACACTAGTAAAGCAAAACAAGTGGAAAGGTGTGCTAACTTGTAACACCCCGGATGTAACTTTCCCTATTTGTACTCCAACTCTTGCCGTTTCCGACTTAAGTTATTTTATTTTCTCGGGTTCGGGTTTTGCCTCCGTGTGTTGTTGTCGTTGTCATGCATCTCATATCATGTCATCATCTGCATTGCATTTGCATACGTGTTCGTCTCGTGCATTCGAGCATTTCCCCGTTGTCCGTTTTGCATTCCGGCGCTTCGTTCTCCTCCGGTGGTCATTTCTAGCTTTCTTTCATGTGTGGGGATTAAACATTTCCGGGTTGGACCGAGACTTGCCAAGCGGCCTTGATTTACTACCGGTAGACCGCCTGTCAAGTTTCGTACCATTTGGACTTCGTTTGATACTCCAACGGTTAACCGAGGGACCGAAAAGGCCTCGTGTGTGTTGCAGCCCAACACCCCTCCAATTTGGCCCAAAACCCACAAAACTCTGCTCCATGTCCTAGAGCTTTCGATCACGATCGCGTGGCAAAAATCGCACCTCATTTGGACTCTCCTAGCTCCCTCTATGCCTATATATAGGTCCTCCTCGAAAATTCCGGATCAAACCCTAGTCCCCCTCCTCCTCCAGCCGCCGGACAAAAATCCGGATGGCCGGACGTGTCCGCCCGATCCGCCCGGGCCAATCTCGTGAAGCCACGTAGCACCGCACCCACTTCGTCGCCTCCCACCGCCGCCGGCCCGTGGGGCCCGCTTCTGGCCCGCGGGGCCTGTTCCCCTCCGCCGGCCGCCTTTGCCTCGCCGAGCCTCCGTGAGCGCCATTGCCGGCCACCGGAGCAAGCCGCCGCGCCCCGCGCCGCCACCGCGCCGCTCCGCCGCCCCGCGCCGCCACCGCGCCGCTCCGCCGCCACCGCGCCGCCCAGCTGCCCTGCCGCGCCGCCCAGCCGCCGTCATCGCCGACCAGCCCGCCGACGAGCTCCGGTGAGGATCCGGCGTTCCTCGGGAGGCGCGCCCCGATCCAGATCCGAGGCAGCTACAGTAACCCTAGGAGGTGTTTTTTTTGCTAACTCCCGAAATTGCAGATCCAAGTGCCTCTGTTCGAGGCCCCGTAACTTTTCATACGTAGCTCCGATTTGGGCATATAGCGTATCAAAATGTTCACCTCAGAAAGTACATCATTTCATTCCATTGCATCATTTTCATTTGAGCTCATCTTGATGCCCGAAATGCTGTTAGAAGAGGGCTACTTGAGTTAATTGTCAGATCTGTTACTCCGTTTAGCACTTTTGTCATTTTTGCCATGATTAATGTGTGCACGATATGCCCGTGAGTTCTTCATATGTTTTGTTAAGGGTTTTGTCATCTTTCCAGAGGTGCAACCCATGTATTTTTAGGATGTGTGTGGTGACTTGTGCAAGCTTGCAAAGTGGTGCACTTGCTAATTCTGTTTTCAGGGACTTAGTGATTTCACTAAGTCCTGGGTTTGTTTATCTCATGATGCCAGATGTTCATGTTGTTTCCTAGTGATCCGTGCCTCTTTTGAGGATGATCAGTAAGGGATTTTTGTTAATATTGTAGTGCTCTATCCATCCATGTCTTTGTTTGCAATTATGGAGCACCCTAGCTTGAGTCAATCGAGCTCTACTTTGGCTTCGTTGCGAATCTGGGCAGATCGTCAACTTGTTTGCAATTTTGCCGATGTTATTGTAGTTGATCCGTGCATGCTATGCCATTGTTCTTGCCATGTCTAGCTTGCATTTTGTGCATTCTTAAGGGATGTATGCTTGTCTTGCCATGACTTGCACCGTGGTGAGTGCATCGAGCTCTTAAACAGGCCTTCGTGAGTTATGTTTCAGCATGTCCCAGTTTTTCTCTAAGTCTGAAACCTGATTATGTTTTTGCTATGTTCGTGTGCTTGTTAGTATATTTTGTGATCCCTTTTGACTCAAGGTCACTAAGGGACTTTTGTTAAGATTGTTGAGTATCTCCATGCCATGTCTTTCTTTTTCATGTTCAGGTCCTGTAGCATGTTGTTTTGTTGCTCCGAAGAGGGCTATATGATCTAAATTCCAGACAAGTGTTAATTTCACCAAGTCTGAGATCTGTTTGTGATTTGCATTTTTGCCATGCTTGTTTGGACCTGTTAATGGATGAATTGACCATAGCTCAGTGCTAGACTTTTGTTAAGCATCTTGTGTGCATCCCTTCTATGTATTTTATTGTCATGTTTGGGTGCTGTAGCATGTTCATCTCATTGCATTTAGATGCCTACTTGCTGTAAATTGCAGACCGGTGTCATTGTTGAATCGCTTGCCATTTCCAAACCGTAACTCCGATTCCGGCGTTCTTTATATCGTTTTCAAGCGATTTCATCTCATCTTTCCAGTGGAACACTTGGAATTCCAAGTTGAGGCTAGGTTCATGCATTTCCTGTCATATCTTGCATTTTGCATCCCGCGTCGCATCCCGCATAGCATATCATCTTTGCATCATG
This sequence comes from Triticum dicoccoides, assembly GCF_002162155.2. Classification (NCBI taxonomy): domain Eukaryota; kingdom Viridiplantae; phylum Streptophyta; class Magnoliopsida; order Poales; family Poaceae; genus Triticum; species Triticum dicoccoides. The sequence goes on along the minus strand of NC_041386.1, from coordinate 206,846,779 downwards.
TTGTTTGAGTTTCCACGTGGTTGATTGTATCCTTGTTGCTTGTTTGTCTTGTTTGGGTAGATCCGGGAGACGAGTTCGCTAACGAGGAGCCCGTTGAGTTTGCCTTCGAGGATCCAGTCAACTATGACAACTGTGCAGGCAAGATGATCATACCCTTGAAATCACTACTATCTTTGCTATGCTAGTTTGCTCGCTCTTTTGCTATGCCATTGCTACGATGCCTACCACTTGCTTGAAAGCCTCCCAAATTGCCATGTCAAACCTCTAACCCACCATTGTCCTAGCAAACCGTTGATTGGCTATGTTACCGCTTTGCTCAGCCCCTCTTATAGCGTTGCTAGTTGCAGGTGAAGATTGGAGGCTGTTCCTTGTTGGAACATCTTTTATTTACTTGTTGGGATATCATTATATTGCCTTGTTATCTTAATGCATCTATATACTTGGTAAAGGGTGGAAGGCTCGGCCTCTCGCCTAGTGTTTTGTTCCACTCTTGCCGCCCTAGTTTCCGTCATATCGGTGTTATACTCCCGGATTTTTGTGTTCCTTACGCGGTTGGGTTATAATGGGAACCCCTTGATATTTTGCCTTGATTAAAGCTTTTCCAGCAATGCCCAACATTGGTCTTACCATTTTCCACCTAGCCTCTTTTTCCCTTGGGTTTCCGGAGCCCGAGGGTCATCTTATTTTAAACCCCCCCGGGCCAGTGCTCCTCTGAGTGTTGGTCCAAATAGAGCCACTTGCAGCGCCACCTCGGGGCAACTTGAGGGTTGGTTTTAGTTGTACGTAGTGTTCATCTGAGTGTGCCCTGAGAAAGAGATATGTGCAGCTCCTATCGGGATTTGTCGGCACATTCGGGCGGTGTTGCTGGTCTTGTCTTAACCTGTCGAAGTGTCTTGAATTACCAAGATACCGAGTCTGATCGGAACATCTTGGGAGGAGGTCTATTCCTTCGTTGACCGTGAGAGCTTGTCATGGGCTAAGTTGGGACTCCCCTGCAGGGATTGAACTTTCGAAAGCCGTGCCCGCGGTTATGGGCAGATGGGAATTTGTTAATGTCCGGTTGTAGATAACTTGAACCTTAATTTAATTAAAATGAATCAACTGAGTGTGTTACCGTGATGGCCTCTTCTCGGCGGAGTCCGGGAAGTGGACACGGTGTTGGAGTAATGTTTGCGCAGGTTGTTCTCTAGCTTCTCGCTCGTGCTTTGCCTCCTCTTCTCGCTCTCTTTTGCAAATAAGTTAGCCACCATACTTGCTAGTAGCTTGCTGCAGCTCCACTCATATTTTACCTTGCCTTACATATAAGCTTGAATAGTCTTGATCGCGAGGGTGCGAGATTGCTGAGTCCCTGTGGCTCACAGATTACTATTACACCAGATGCAGGGCCTGATGATTCCGCTCCAGGAGACGCGTATGAGCTCAAGTGGGAGTTCGACGAAGACTCTCAATGATACTATGTTTCCTTTCCCGACGATCAGTAGTAGTGCCCAGTCGGGGGTGAACGGGACCGTTGTCGCATGTTGGGTTCTCTTTATTTTGGCGCCGTAGTCGGGCCATGAGTGTTTGGATGATGTAATGTTATTTATGTACCTGATTGACGTGGCGAGTGTAAGCCAACTATGTTATCTCCCCTTTTATTATTATATTACATGGGATGTTTGTGAAGATTGCCTAACTTGCGACATATGCCTTCAATGCGATTATATCTCTAAGTCACGCCTCGACACGTGGGAGCTATAGTCGCATCGAGGGTGTTATATAACTACAACAGGCCAAACATTTAACAACAAGCAAACATGGTCATTCAAACTGGTATTGTGCCGGTCTAAGTACAGTGGTTATGGTTAAATAAAAACGGAAAGGCGTGTTAACTACAAGATGCAGCAACCAAATGTACTCATTCATCGTGGTATTGTTGAATCTGGTACTGATGAAATTGAACTGCACAATTCATACTTGCACATACAGAACATCACGTTGTGAATAACTAGAATAAACAAGGCATACTACGAACAACCAAAGATAGCATTTGAAACTAAACATATGCTAACTACAAACACCGAACAATCAAAAAACTTTAAAAGAGGCATATACTAGCTATAACAGGCTTAGAAGCAAGCAAATATATGCATTCCTATCGGTATGTTTAAAGCTGGAATGATGAAATGTAGTGCGCAGTAAATAATTGGACATATAGAGCATTACATTGTGAACAACTGAAATAAACAAGGCATACTGCAAACAACTAGATATACCAATTAAAACTGGACATATTCTCACTACACTACAAAAGGGACTCAACAAAACAAATCATGGGTTTCCCCTTGTGAAGAGGCACGACAAAACAAATCATGGGTTTCCTCACTTGTCACGGATGGGCTGGTTCCCGTGGGAAGAGCACAGACCCTGGATGTGCTCCTTGTTGTCGCAGATGGGCTCCTTCCCCTTGGAAGAGCACGGTTGTATGGTTCCCTTCCGGATGTCACAGACAGGTGCTTTCCCCTTGGAAGAGCAGATGGGCTCTTTCCCCTTGGAAGAGACGAAGAGGGTGCCCTCCTTGTGGTCACCGTTGATGAGGTCGGACTTGGAAGCTGTGGATCCCAAGCCAGCATCACAGAACTTGTCGTTAAAAAATGATAAAAGGGGCTCGATGGAGATGTAGAATGGCAAATTGTTGACAGCGAGCCAGAGGAGATCAGCGGCGGGGCCATGGATGAGATCGACGGCTGTTGAACCCGAGGGGTTGGGGGTGGGCCACTCAACCTCTGACACAGCCCGCCTCAGGGCGTCGTTGTCGATGACCTTGATGTCGTAGCCGGCGGATGAGACATGCCCGCATACTCTAGGCCGCTGCTTGAGTGCCTGCTGCCAGTAATGGTCATCAGCTTGCTCGGCGACGTCGGGCGAAGAGACGGCTATACACCTCTTTTGGGCCAGTCGCTCCTCAAGCTCCATCGGAAGCGTAGCCGGGCTTAGGCTGTGATGCTCGGGAGTGGGGGATGGGGATGGGGATCTATGGGAAGGGGGGCATTTGGCAGGCATCATCTAACAAACTCAGGGCGGCCTGGGTATGGAGATCAGTGGGTAAGCTGCACGGGCAAACCGGCAAATGTTGACAATGGAGGCCTTGCAGCGGCGGCTAGGGAGGGGGTGTGTGTGTGCATGCCCGAGGAGGTTTTGGTGAGTGTGTGTGTGTGGACGGGGGCACGAGGTGTTTGAGGAAATGACGCGGGTACTGAAAACCGTGTGTCATGAAACAGAAAAACCCTCGAGGCGGGCAGATATTTTCTAGGGATGTAGGCGGGATTGGGAACAAGAAACATCGCACACGGTCCGATGATAACAACCGTGTGTTATGAAACAGAAAACCCTTGAGGCGGGCAGATATTTTTGAGAGGGGGAGCCTCATGGAGCCCAATGTACTATGCGGATGTGTGCGTGATAGGTGCACCGGCATGCCACATAGTTAGTTTGAGTGAACCGTGTCTGTTGCATCATCCGACTTTGCTAATGTTCATAAATTTGGCGAAAAATGACACGAGAGAGGGTCAGAACACGAACACACTTTCATGTGGACAAAATTTATGTATCAAAAGGGTGGTTTGATTTTCAAATACCAAATGCAACTTCGATATGGAACCTCTATCACAAAGCGCACGGTATTGCTTGCCCTCACCCCCCTCGTGTTGGCACAAGGTGAATCCTAAGCTATGAATGCATGCCCCCACCCCCTGAACCGAGGTTCACCTATCAAAGTGTGAAGTAGCTAGCAGCCCCCTCCTCCCTTGTGTCGGCACGAAGGAAATCCTAAGCTATGAATGCATGCCCCCCAACCGTGGTTCACCCTAGCAAAGTGCGAAGTAGCTAGCAGCCCCCTCCCTCATGTCGGCATGAAGGGAATCCTAAGCTATGAATGCATGCCCCCCAACCGAGGTTCAGCTAGCAAAGTG
>NC_041386.1:206764698-206841952 GCF_002162155.2 Triticum dicoccoides | reverse complement strand
TCACACACTTTCAGTCGGCGGGCCAGAGAGGCATATATCTCAGCAAGATGGATCATAAAACATACCAAGAATAATCCACCTTGGTTGTACAACCTCTCTATTGTTGTTGGTCAAAGTGATGGCGGTCCATGCGACCCCGGAGATGGGCTAGCTCGCCAATAATCATGCAAGTAGCTAGTCCCCGAAGACAACCAATGCATGCATGTGGCCCAAACACATGTATGGAGAGGTGTGTTTTTGAGTAATAATGGAACAACTTTGATGTGGCACCGTGATTTCGAACTAGAAATCACCACACTGAGTGAGGGTTAGGTTGATGATGCATATGTATGTTACACCACACTTCAAGCCAACGACGGGGATTCAGATATGCATGCATGCGTGCATAGTATATGCGCTCGAACTTAATTAGGTCTGAATCTCACCATGACCTATACTACGATAACATGAACTAAATGAAGAATCCGCCATGGTGTAACCTATCTTGTTGTTGGTCAAGGTGATCATGGATGTCCACGCGGGCCCATGAATATATTGGCTTGTCTCCGATAACCATGCAAGGAAGTGTATCGTTCGAAGGCAACCACTACATACATATGTATGGAGGTGATGCGTGCATGCATGTTTGAATACACAACATTGATATGGCGCGTGTGTCAAAAATCGTACACTAGCTCCCCACATAGAGCAAGATCGGTTCATGATGGTGTCGTTGTACAAGCCAGTTCAACTCGATGGGAGGGATTCATGCGTACACATGCATGTGTGTGTGCTCAAAGTGTATCATGCATGTCATCCTAGAGTTAAAATAATAATCCACCCCTAAGTCAAATTAACCTCTCTTGTTGACAGGAAAAAAGAAGTTATGGACCAAGCGGGCACACAGATGGAAAGCATCGATATCGCTGATAACCGCTTAAGTGGGTGCGAGAGGACAACCACCACCTCTTTGCATGTGGACCAAACATATATATGTTGAATACCAAAAATTCACAACTTTGATGTGCCAGATGCCTCAAAAACCGTAAACCATGCACCCACATAGAGCGACGTTCATACCAAGCGTACTACATATGATGGTCCCCTTCCCCCCTCTTCACCGCACACTATATGCTCCTGCCGTAATATATGTACAGACCAAAAGAATCCTCATCGATGGTGAAATTAATTAACCTCTCCCGATGTAGGTGAAAGTGATGCATGCATGCATGCATCGATGATGGCCTTGTGGGCCCATAGATGGAATCGTCACACGTGAGTTTCCTAGCTAGGATATATATGCATGTGGCCCAAAAAGGTGTTGTGTGATGTTTGAATAACCAATTTCACAATTTTGATGCGGCACGTGCCTCGGTAACCAAAAAGTCCCGACACTGAGTGAGGTGTATTTGTTCACGGACGCATACGTATAGTATATATGCTAGTCCCCTCCCACCTCTTTGACGCGTACTATATACCACCATAACACAAACAAAAAAGATTCTACCTTGCTGGTCAAATTAACCACACTGCCAGCTGTTCGTCAAAGTGATGGACGACGACCTCGCGGGCCCACAGAAAACGTCACACGTGAGTATCGAGTGTCGTGTAGGACAACCATCGACTACATGTGGCCAAAACATTTATGTACGAAAGGGCTGTGTAATGTTTTAAATAATGAATTCACGACTCTAATGTGGCACCAGCCTGCCTAACAAAATGGCCAACCCACACGGTGGCTCACAACTCGAAGTGTACTGCGAGCCACCCGCCACCCGCAGACGCACACACCCACATACACACCGCGAATCCACCGCAACTACGATGCATGTTAGATTAATTGTCCCATGGTGAACATACATATTACAAAAGGAGGGACATTTTAATTTCAAAAAAACCATAGAGACCATTAAGACATTTTAGTACATTGATTGATTGATCTTCTATGGGTATAATGTGTAAAAAAAACAAATTTGAGCTACATGCACACGTGACAGTGCACCTAAATGGATTGCAAAAACACATGTGTCTCAGTGGGTGCATGTTTACTCCCCGTGCAAGAAATTTCAAACATTGAGAATCTTGATTTTTAAATTCTAGTACATCCAAAACTTATTTCAAGTTCATGAAACTTATCGTGTTGTCATATGGACACTAATACAAAGTGGCATTGTAAATATTTTTGTCAAATTTGAGACCAGTTTTGATGTAATCTTTATCTAATTACAGACGGGAGATTATTAATAATTTGGAACCAATATCCCAAACGAATTATTTAGTCGAACCGTGAGCATTAGACCAACAAGGGATACGTGCCATGCTTTGGTTAAGCAATAAAACGGCAGCATTAATCATCCAAATAGAAAAACAATATACGTGCAACCGCACGGCCTGTGTGGCGTGCGAGCAGACATGAGTTGACGGGACGCATGCGAGCAGTCCGCCGCGCAGGCAGACGGGGAGGCGTGCGTGCAGTTGTGTGAATTGCCCGAGGCATGCTCGCTGCACAGTGTCATCAGGAGGCGTGCGAGTAGCTATGTGAAACTTTGGTAGGCATGCCAGCAGTCCGGTGCGCAGGCTCACCAGGAGGCGAGCCATCGGTTTGACCGCCGCCCGCCACTCCCCCACAACTCCCACTACTCCATATTAATGGTGCGCACGAGCGGCCGCACCCCCCATCCTCGCTACACACACACAATCCTCTCTCTCTGCTTGCATCCTCGATGTCGCTCTCAGTCCTCAAAGCCGTCAGTGTATGAGGATGCCGCCGAAGTGCCCCATCAGAGGGAGTGGCGACGCCGGGGCTGCTAAAGCATCGGAGCATCGATTGGAGATGGAGACATAGGTTGCCGTCACCGCCAGCGAGTTATCGCTGCACCCTGATGTCATCGACTCCGTCGAGCTTCCACAGCCGTGGGCAGAGTTCCACACCGACTCCGATGACCACTCCGGCGACGACTCCGACGACCACTCCGGCGACGACTCCGACGACCACTCCGGCGACGACTCCGACGACGACGAACAGGTGGTTAGTCATTTATTCCCATTTATGTGTAAAATAGATCATAGGGTTCCTCTAGTTACTCCTGCCTCCCCCTTTATGGAAAAGAAATGATGTCGTTATGTTCTCCCAATCCATGAAATCTGAGTATGTTCTGTTAGATTCGTGTAGTGTATTGACTGTTTGCATGGTACAGGTGATAAGTGATTAGTTGTTTCATTCGTGCAAATGATTTCTTCTAGTAATCCGACTAGGGTTAGTGTTCATGCTAATAATTCCTAGCCAGGACTTGGCAATTGATATTGAATGACCTACCTATGTTTGTGCCATTATTTTCTTCAAGATTGCTCTATACATAGACAACTGTGCTTAAAACTCAAAACATAATCTCTTGATATGTATAAATAAATAGCCATAAATTCCTAATCCTACTTCACGACATGTAATCAGTGATTTGATGCCAAATTTGTTTTACTATTTGTACAGGTGTTGTTTGACGATGTGGACAACGAGGATGAAGATGCCTAGAGGAGGTACAAGAGGCGAATCCTGAGGGAGCTTTATGCGGGAATGCATAATAGGCGTATTAGGACCTAGAACGACGGCTATGGATGCCCATTTTGCAACCACAAGATTCATGACACGTATCTAAGTGTTCTGGCGCGTGCAAGAGGATGGGCCATTGGCTCCTTCTAGCAGAAGTATTCTCGTAGGGTGGCGCATGGCGCGTACACCGAGTACCTGGAGAAGCTTCAAGATCGTGTCGGCCGCATGTGAGATGAGATGTGGGATGGATCAAACTATGTACGCTTGAGTATGCTTAATGACGGTTGAACTATGCTTATGTACGTGTATGCTTATTATCTATGTCTGAGTATGTTAAATATTTCGCCAAATTTTGGTAAAAAATTACAACGGGGGACCAATAAACCAGGATGGAGGTAGTACGTCAATCACACATGGTTCCCAAAATTGGAACCGTGTGCAATGACTATAATTTTGCTTGCTACGTCAATCACACACGGTTTGCTCTAGCAAACCGTCGCCCCCAAAATTCTTTGTGGGACAGAAAACCCTCACCACCGAATTCAAAAGAAAAAAGAAAACCCTCACCATCCCCACGTGACAAAAACCCTCACCCCGCCCGCCACCGCCTCGGCCCCTCCAGTACGTTCCCCATTCACACCTGCACAAGCTCCTCCGCGTCTATGCCATGGCACCATATATCGTGGCGGTAAACACTTAGCTCGACGCCTTCCACCGCCGCCAGGATGCTGGCAAAGCCCACCGCATTTCGCCACTTCCGCTTGCCGCCGCCTATCGCCATCGACATTCTCGATGCTGCTCGCGGTCGACCCAGCTCTGCTTGGTTGGAGAATCTGTCGTACTGAGGGTTCTTTCTCATGGACAACAAGGTAACTAATTTAACGAGGTATTATCTCATCTCTTATCCCAGTGCATCTGCCTCCTTTAATCACCCGGCGGAAATCGCCGTGAATTCATTTTTATTCGACCTGATTTGAGGGTTTTCTTTCATTCATTGAATGTATAGTGCACCGACACTTCAGGACATGCCGACCGTCGCCAAAGATTCCATCTCATCGTACCATATAACTTGAGGATGCGCGCGGTATGTTTAATCTCACCCTAGATCGGTTGGCATGGCCTACTTTCCTGAAAATATTCTAAATATTGCTACATTTGGATAAAAGGTGCCACATGCACCATATACGTCAAAGGGGATTTTTCCCCTCTTATTTCTATATTAGGCAAATTAAGGATGTATTGTTCTTTCGATTACTCTCATATTTCCATGACATCATGTTTACCCTATCTGTTTAATTATACACTTTTTGTCATTCGATTACAATTGTTGTACAGTTCTTTCAATTTGGGCCCATATTTGCATGTTACCATATTTTCTTTAAAAATCCTACCATTTTCTGCAGGACATCCCTCGCTATGCAACAGATTCTATAGTGCACAATTTTTCCCTTTACATAAATCAAGGCTCCATGAATGTCATACTGCACACAAACCATGGATTTACAATCGTTTCTACTGTAAGACTTGATGAACATGGTGACTCCTATTTTGGCACTGGCTTTCGGAATGAAATTGCAATTTTTTATGTACTGAAAGCTGCCACTAAAATTGCACTGCACATAGAAGGGCCTTGTCATTAGATGTATGCTAACTTCCCTGACAAAATCATCCGTTTAGACTTTGTTTGAAGTAAGTTTTGTTTTCAACTATTTGCATGTGTTGACTTACCCAGCAATGGCAAATGAATTGTGTAGTATTTAAGCAACCAATTGTTTTTCCATTTTCTTACTATATCCCTACCTAATAACTTCTAGTTACCAATACACTTTTCTATTTCCCTGTTTTAACTAAATATTCCCTGTACTCCCATTTCTATCAGAAAGTGCCGCTGACAAGTAGACTCCAGAGGTGGAGAACAGGGCTGCCAACAAGAGGAGGCGGGGCGAGCTACAAATGCAAGCGACTCCAACAGGCCTAGACTTAATCAGCAGCCTCCCCGATGATATGTTGAGAGTCATCATCTCCCTCCTCCCAATCAAATATGGGGCGTGGACAACCATCCTTTCTCGGCGGTGGCGCCCCCTATGGAACTCCATCCCTCTCGACCTCATCGACACCCACGAGCTCTGCCATGGCTATCGCAAAAGCTTGGATGCGTTCTCCAAGATCCTTCGCAGTCACCTTAGCCCAACCAAAGGCCTTAGAATGGGCAAGTTCCGTTCCAACGGAAAGGACCGATCCAAGCTTGACGACTAGTTCCGATCCCCCACCCTAGATCAGTTCGAGGAGCTCACTTTTGATGATGGGCATATGTGTCGCCGCCAACGTTCGCACTATACCTCGCCCATGCTCCACGTCGCCATGTTCAGGAACTACCATTTCCCGCCCCTTAATGACGCGCCCGCTCTTATTCTACCACGACTGAAGCACCTCTAGCTCGTCGTCGTCTGCCTCTCAAAGGGTGACATGGAGCGCCTACTCCGTGGCTGTACTACACTCGAGTACCTTCGTCTTCAGGCGATCAATGGGTTGAGTACCTTCCACATAACCTCCATGACTCTCCCGACTATTTATGTGTGTTGTTGGTGCGGCAGGAAGACATCACAAAAGGTGGACCACGGTATCGTCATTGAGGACACACCTTCACTTGAGAGATTACTTGTAGTTGATCAAGAAGGTCCAACAAGGATCAATGTAATTTCTATGCCGAAATTGACAGTGGTGGGCTACTTGTCTGGCAAATACTCCGAACTTGTTATTGGATCAACATCCGTTCAGGTACAACAGCCGCCTTCTACCTCTCCTTCTACAAATTAACATTATTTCTAATTTTGAAGATGTATGTTCGTCTGTCATTTAGAAAATGATTCTGACAAGCTTGACCCCGAAACTAAGGACAGTGAAGGTCTTGGCACTAGAATCTATCGGGCCCGACCGTGAGTAAGTTGTCAGTTTCCTGAGATGCTTTACGTGCCTGGAGAAGCTATATATCAAGGTGATGTTCCTTTCCTGTTAAATGTTAACCATAAGGGAGTTCAATTTGTGACACCTTTTTCCAAGTTTACAAAGACAATGTACTATGATTTCTGAAGGTTCTTTTGGAGGATTTCAATACATACATGGCCCCCATATTGGTTGCTTGATCCATATGGTTACATTCAATAAGCATTTATCCTTTGGATTCATCTGTACTATTTTTCTTAGGGAACTTTTCATCCACTCCAACCTCTTGTGAAGAAGGCTATATTTTTCTAGAATGTAATCAAATGCCCCTGTTAATCATGTCGGATCGAAGATGGCATGTTAGTGCATTTTACAAATCCTGCAAACCAAATAGCTAGGCATGTAGTAATGTTCAAAACAGCATGTAGGCACTAACACGTTTTCTTCTTTTGCATATAAGATTAGGCCAAATGGTGGATAATGTGATACAATATAACAATCATGTCGAATGCCTAGATCTGCATCTCTTAGAAATTACTTCGAACTCCTACCGAGGGACCTTAACAGAGATTATATTCGCCAGGTTCTTTGTTCTCAGAGCAAGGGTGCTGAAGGAAATTAGGTTTTCCCTCCATTTATTTTGCAAAAATGAATGGTCTGTTGATCAGCGTCGGTGCTTGCGGCAGAATGGGGTATGCTCCAAAAATGCTGAATCTCATTTTGGAACTTCAGATGACAGAGTAATCGGAAGTCATTGTCACATCCCTAGCTAGTCATTGCTTGTCCTTGCATCAATCTTCTTGCATCATGTTTAAATTCATGAAAGTTGAATTGGGGAAAGTGGAAAGCCTCAGAAATCATTTAAAAAAATGACCTACATTAAAAATTGCCTCAAATAACCCAAGAAAATGTTCCTGTTAAGCTATAAAAATATTGGCAAGAGGTAAAATTCAAACCAATATTTTTGGAGTCTCAGAAATATTTATTTTGGGCAGTTGAGTTAATCCAATAATTATTTGCATTGGATTTATATATGTGATATATTAACTATATGTCCAATAATTCTGATAATTGTTGAGGGGCTTTGGAATAATCCATTTAGTCCCTGCAAAAATTGTCAGAAGCAGAAAAATTAGTTTGGTTCAAAAACCAAATTAAAACAAATGTCAGAAATAGAAAACAGAAACAAAATTAGGAAGAGAGAGAGAGAATACCTGGCCTCACCTCTGCAGCCCACCAAACGGCCCAGCAGTGTAGCTAGCCGGCCCAGCCCACCACCGCCTCCTCCCCAGTCGTCTTCCTCCCCTGCCAAGAGGATGGGCGTGTGCCCGACGCGCGCGCACCGCCGTGCGGCCACCTCCTGCCTGCTTGCTCGCTGCTGAAGACGGCCCCGAGCGCCACGCACTCCCTCTCGACCGCCTGAACCTCTCCTCTCTCCCCCTCGAGCACTCTCCCCTCCTCTATCTCTCCCCAGCGACCACTGAGTGTGCACGTCGCCGCTGCTCGTCGTTGCCTTAGCAACAGCCACCCCCCGCGCCTCTCTGACGTGCCCATGGGCTCCCCCTCCGTCATCTACGCCTCCTTGATGACTCACGTGACACCGGACGTCCTGCAATGATGCCCTGCCGCCAACTTCCTCATTCGACCGCCGGAGATCCCCTCGCCGCCCTGCTTCGCTCCTGTCCCTCCCCGAGCCCTCCGTCCACGTTGTCGCGACCGCTGTGAGCTACTTATCGTTCTCCCCATCTCCCTTCTCTCTGCCACTCGCCGTTGTCACCGCACCAAGCACGCCCGCATGCGCCCTCGCCTGAGCTCGCCGCCGACGTGGCTCCGGCCACGCAACGGCCTCACCACCCTGCCCAACGCACTCACCGCACCGCGTGGGCTTTCTAGGAAGCTAGCCCTGAGCCTCCACGAGCACCGCACCGGCCAGTTCGAGCTCGCCCGAGCTCCGGCCACGGTGCAAGTCACCGCCGTCGTCGTTTTAGGCCACTAGAGCTGCTGCTGTGAGCACCACTGGACGCGGACGAGTCTCCTCGTCACGTAGAGCATCTCCGCCGCGCAAATGGTCGCCTGTGGGCGATTCCCGACGCCCTCCAGCATCTCTGACTCTGCCGGCGACGAGCCACGTGTCAACTCCGGCGAGTTGACCCGGGTTTGACCCTAGTTTGACTCCCCAGAGCCACTGACATGCGGGCCCCGCCCGGCTAATTAAGTTAGGTTAGTATTAACTAAGCTAGGTTAGTTTAGTTAGACACTGACACTCGGGACCCACTGGTCAGTTTGACCTGGGCTGCCCGTTGACCTCCTGACGTCACTGATACGCAATGCTGATGCAGTAATTGATTTTCTGGATTTAAAATAAATCAGGAAATTCCAGAAATTGCCCAAAACTTCTAAAATTCATAGAAAATCAACCGTAACTCCAAATGCAAAGATTTATATATGAAAAATGATAAGAAAAATCCAATCTATCCATCTGTACCATTTTCATGCATGTTTGAGCAAGTTAACCTCACTTTTAGGATGAAACATGATTAGGGCAAATTTCATAATAGGTTTGGAGTTGGAATTTGATGTAGTTTTGAATTCCACTTCAATTAAAAGGACTTTCTGTTGCATTAGCCCAAACACCAGCATGTTGCCAGGTCATGATCATACGTCATATTGTTGCATTGCATTGATTGTGATATCCTTCTCTGTTGCCGGTGTTTGTCCCCTCTCGATAGACGTGGCTCCGATGATGAGATCGATGACATCGATGACGAACTATATTATCTTCAGAAGTGCCACGCAAGCAAAACCCCCTTGGTCATTCCGATACAATCCCACTCTCTCGCTCCTGCTCTCTTTTACTGCATTAGGACAACAATGTTTCAACAGTTACATGTTGCGGTAGCTGAACCCCTTTCCTCTGCATGACCTGTCATTGCCATAGTAAATAGATGAAACCCACTAGCATGAGTAGGAGTTTTTTGAGCCCTGATGTGCCTACTCATTCATGCTTGTTGTCATGCCTGCTACCGCTTAGAGTTGAGTCAGGTCTGATTCATCGGGAATGAATTGGAACATGGTGAACATGTCCTACCGTTGAGAGCTAAGTGTGTGAACATGATTTGGTAAAGGTAGCGGTGAGAGGCCATGTAGGAGTACATGGTGGGTTGTCTAATTGCAGCCATTCTCAGGAACTGAGTTCTGTGTTTGTGATCCATGAACAGTTACTACCACATATTGGGTTCCGGTAACTCAGCCCATCTCGGCTTATTAATCAACTTGATCTCTGTCCAAGAGTTACAACTAGTTTCTGGTGTTTGTAGGTAGTGTTAGTAGTCTACCAAGTGGCACCCGGTACAAGTGGGTTGGGACAGACTAGGCACAGTGGCACGGTGTACCAAGTGGCACCCGGATGGTGGGCTTGGGAACCCTGCAAACATCGTTTGGGGCCATGCGACACCCCGGCCGGATCTCGTTGCGGATGAAACCCGAATAGGCGATAAACCTGGACGAGAGACTTGTGTGGTTAGTCAGGTCGTGGCCGACACCCTCGCCCGGCTTCCGCTTGAAGGTTGCCGAGGTACATGACGTGTACATGGCGATAAGTGGCGAGAGCGTGTGTGAAGAAGTACACCCCTACAGGGTTATCATTATCTATTCGAATAGCCGGATTCCTCGGATATGGAAACTTGGACCCCTTGCATAGTTCATAGACAAGTGAAAGTGGATACTCTAAAATGCGCAAGATAAGTGTGAGTGCTATGGATGGCGTTCTCGCAGGGAGGCGGGAGCGGATCCATAGTGGAGTAGTGATATAGTGAATATGTGGACTCGTGTGCGCCACCTCAGGAGTTACTTGCAGTCGTAGTTCAGGATAGCCATCGAGTCAAAGCTGGCTTGCTGCAGTCAAACTCCACCACCCCCTTTGTTGATACCGATGCATATGTAGCTAGTTCTGATGTAAGTCTTGCTGGGTACATTTGTACTCACGTTTGCCTATTTTATGTTTTGCAGAGAGACATCAGTCTCGCTAGTAGTTCCGTGTGGACTTCGACGTTTAGCTTGAGACCTCAGCTACGATCTTCTGCCCTCGGCAGGATCTGGTAGATAGTCAGGCTCCTCAGCCTTTTTCATTTGTAGATGTCTGTACTCACACATGTTAAGCTTCCGCATGTGCTTGACTTGTATGCTCTGTATGTTGGGTCATGAGACCCATGTTTGTAATACTTGGCTCCTCGGAGCCTAATGAATAAATACTCTGAGTCGTAGAGTCTTGTTGTGATGCCATGTTGTATTGCACATATTGAGCATATTGTGTGTATGATTGAAATGCTTGGTATGTGTGGGATCCGACAACCTAGTTGTTTATCCTTGGTAGCCTCTCTTATGGGGAAATGTAGTCTTGTGCTTCCATGAGCCATATTAGTCTGCTACAGCCCGGTTCACCGGAGTCCTGCTAGCCCAGCACTACTACTCCGGAACACTTGACTGGCCGGCATGTGATTCACTTTGTTCCTGTGTCTGTCCCTTCGGGGAAATGTCACGCGGTGGCATCCGGAGTCCTGCTAGCCTGCTACAGCCCGGGTTCCCGGTGTCCTGTTAGCCCAGTTGCTACAGCCCGGATTCTCATGCTGCTGACCAACATGCTCGATGTTGATTCATGTATGCATGTCCCCGTAAGTTAGTGCCACTTTGGTTTCACGACCAGTCATGTCGGCCCGGGTTCTCTGTCACATGATCTAGAGCTTGCAGCTATAGTCCATGCACTTAAAACATGGCGACATTACCTCCTCGGTAATCGTTGCGAGATCTTCACCGATCACCAAAGTTTGAAATATATCTTCACCCAACCGGATTGGAATCTCAGGCAAAGACGTTGGGTCGAGTTGATCTCGGATTATGACCTAGGAATAACTTACACCCCGGGCAAAGCCAATGTCATGGCTGATGCGCTACGTCGTAAATCTTATTGTAACCACCTGATGTTACAACAGAGTCAACCACTTCTCCACGAGGAATTTCGTAAGCTTAATCTTCACATTGTTCCTCGAGGATTCCTATCCACCCTGGTGGCGACACCTACCCTTACGGATCAGATCATCAAGGCATAGAAGGTAGATCCGGGAATCTCCCATATTAAGAGAAACATTAAGAAAGGGGTCGCGAAATGTTTCTCCGTTGATGATCAAGGTGTCATATACTTTGGAAACCGCTTAGTGGTTCCCAAGGCACGAAACCTGAGGCGGCTGATCCTTAAGGAAGCTCATGAATCCCCTCTCACCATTCATCCCGGTAGTACTAAGATGTATCAAGACCTACGCCGGAGGTTTTGGTGGACTAGGATGAAGAGAGAAATTGCTCAATATATTGCTAGTTGCGATGGCTGTCGTCGTGTTAAAGCAGAGCATCAACGGCCTGCTAGCACCCTTCAACCTTTGGCTATTCCTGAGTGGAAATGGGATAAAATCAGTATGGATTTCATTACTGGGTTTCCCAGGACCAAGAGGGGGAATGATGCTATCTTCGTCGTGATCGATCGTCTTTCCAAAGTAGCCCATTTCCTACCTGTTCGTGAGAGTATCACCGCTAGCCAGCTAGCTGACCTATACATCTCCCGAATAGTGTCTCTTCATGGTGTCCCATTAGAAATTAACTCAGACCATGGGAGTCTCTTCACCTCTCGATTTTGGGAAAGTTTCCAAAATGCTATGGGAACTCGTCTCTCTTTTAGCACCGCCTTCCATCCTCAATCAAGTAGTCAAGTAGAGCGAGTCAATCAAATTCTGGAAGATATGCTCTGAGCTTCTGTCATCTCATTCGGAATGGGTTGGGAGAAATGCCTTCCATTCGCGGAGTTTGCTTATAACAATCGTTATCAAGCTAGCTTGGGCAAAGCTCCTTTCGAAGTTCTCTATGGACGAAAATGTCGAACGCCTCTTAACTGGTCAGAAACCGGGGAAAGACAACTCTTTGGCCCGAATATGATTCAGGAAGCAGAAGAGCAGGTTCGCGCTATTCGTGAGAAATTGAAAACAGCCCAATCTCGTCAAAAGAGCCAATATGATCGTAAACATAAGCTCATGACTTATGAAGTCAACGAGAAGGCTTACCTTCGGGTTACTCCATTAAAGGGAACCCATCGTTTCGGTATCAAAGGCAAATTGGCTCCTTGTTACATTGGACCCTTTCGCATTCTTGCCAAACGAGGAGAAGTTGCCTACCAATTGGAACTACCTCTGCATCTTTCCAGAGTTCACGATGTCTTCCACGTTTCTCAACTCAGGCATTGCTTCGCGGATCCTATCCATGGAGTGGACCACGAAACGCTTGATCTACAAGATAACCTCTCATATCGAGAATATCCCGTTCGTATCCTCGATCAAGCCGAGCGTACCACTCAACGCCATAACATCAAGTTTCTCAAGGTTCAATGGTCACACCATTCCGAGAAAGAAGCCACTTGGGAACGGGAGGATCGTCTTCGACTCGAGTACCCCACCTTCTTCCCAACAGATCCTGAATCTCGGGACGCGATTCTTTTGAGTGGGGGTGAGTTGTCACATCCCTGCTTTTAGTCATGCATTAGGATTGGATGAACTTGCAAATCATGTTTAAATTTATTTTAAACTTGAAATGGGGCCTAATCAACCCCAACACCCCCCCTGAAAATGCTAATTTCCAACATTTGGAATTTCAATGAACCCAAAATGCCCTTCATAAAAGCCCACCATTTTTGGTTCTGGTTTAAACCTCTGCCAAAAAATAGTCTTGCAAATTATGGAGCCATTCTGGATTTTTGAACAAGCCATAAGTATTTGAATTTGGGCATTTTAAATACTATAAATATTTTAAAGTGCTCAAATACTCTTGGAAGTATTTCTAGGCAATTGAGAATATTTTCAAATGTGCCTCTGAATATTTCCAGGATTTTTAGAAATGGAATGGTAATTTAATCATTTCAATAAACAGAGCAGAGCAAATAAAAAAGAGAGAAAAGAAAAAGGAACAGAGGACTTACCTGGAAGCCCACCTAGCAGGCCCACCTACTGGCCCAGCCCACCTCCTGTGCTAGCGAGCTGCTTGCAGTCGCCAGCACAGGCAAGCAGCTGCTCGACGGCGACCACAGCATGTGTGCCACACAGCTGCCCGCCGCCTCGCCGCTCCCCTCGTCGAGCTGTCGCCCTGGGACACACCCCCACCTCTCTCCCGAGCTCCCAGACACACTCGCTCTCTCTCTGGTTCCCTCTATCGCCCTCCTCGACATCGCCCGAGACGTCACCGTCGCCGCCGCTCGTCGCAGCCGCGTCCAACACCGTCCCCGCGCCCTCTCACCGTGTCCGGACGGTTCGCCGTCGTCGACTACGTCGACTAGCCAAGCCGCACGACGCCGGAGCCCCTGCAACGTCGCCGTCACCGTCGTCTTCAACCTCGGGCTGCCCGAGATCACCGTTGCCGCTCCGATCGCATCGATCCCTCCCCGAGCTCGCTGACCCTCCCTGCGGCTTCCCTGTGAGCTGCTGAACCTCCCCAGGCTTTTCGTTTCGCCCCTAGAACACCGTAGACGTCGCGCCTCTTGTGCCCAAACGCGCCGCCGCCTGACCACGTCGCTGGCGATGCTCCGGTGACCATTTGGTCATGGGCTTGTGCCCGTCACACTCCCCACGCGGTGTAGATGTTGTAGGTGCTTTCGCCATGCTGCCTAGGCCACTGCAGCCACGCGCACGAGCTGACCCGAGCTTCGGCCTCCGCCAAGCTCGTCGCCGGCGATGCTCCGGCTACTTCCCGGCCACGCCATCACCACGGCTGGATGCGGGCGAGCACCAGCTGCCCGTAGCTGCTCTCCACGCAGCAAATGGTGCCCTGTGGGCAAATCCCATAGCACGCCGCCGCGTCTGGCCTCGCCGGTGGCTAAACGCCAGCAGGCGCTGACCGCTGACCGGCGAGGTTTGACCCCGCCAAGTCAGGTTGACTTCCCCCTCTCTCTCTCACTGAAATGTGGGCCCTGCCCGATTAATTACTCTATTAGTGCTAATTAACTAGGTTAGTTTAACTAGTTTCCAGAGTCACTGACTAGTGGGCCCTGCCCAGTTAATTAGACTAACTAAACGTAGTTAGTGCACAGAGTCACTGACCAATGGGCCCCACTGGTCAGGTTTGACTAGCCCCTGGCGCCTTTGACTCGCTGATGTCACAGTGACGCAGTGCTGACGCAATTATTTAATTTCTGGATTTATTTTCATATACGAAATTCCAGAAAATAGCCTAAACTTCTAAAAATCATAGAAAATCAACCATAGCTCCAAATCAAACAAATTATATATGAAAAATGATCAGAAAAATTCAATATTTCCATCTGTAATGGTTTCATGCATGACAAAGCACTTTAACCTTGCTATTTAGGTGAAATAAGCTAATACACTTATAATGCATAAGAACTTGAGCTTGCATTTGAATCTTTGATTCAAATGGACCCATTTCAACTTGTTTCACATTGCATTAGGCAGGACACATCATTTTGCCATGTCATAGCATGCATTATATTGTTGCATATTGCCATGTGTTGATTATATTCTGTGGTGTCTTTCGTGGTAGGTTCTGCCTCCGAGGATATCTCTGAGTATCCAACTGAAGGGAAGTACCCTACTACCACTAAATCAGGCAAGCAGCCCCGGTGGAGTATTGTATTGGTGATTAGTGGACTAGTGTGCGAAAACTATTTTACTCGTGGTGTCTCGTAGGATAGCTTAGCCAAGAGTCAAAGCTGGCTTGCTGCAATAACTCCACCACCTTCTTGAGAATGAGCATGTATAGTAGGTTCTGATGTAAGACTTGCTGAGTACCTTTGTACTCATGTTTGCTTAATTACCGTTTTCAGACGACAACACTGCCCCCTCCGATGGGTTTTATGTAGACCTCAACGTCGATGAATGACTTGCCACCCAGGTGGTGATCCTGGCCATGGAGGGCCCTATGTAGATAGACAGGCTTTGAAAAGCCTTCTTTCTTTCTAGTGTCTGTACTCAGACTATTTGCTTCCGCATGTGCTTGTATGCTTGTATGACTTGAGTGTCGGGTCATGTGACCCCTACCTGTATGAACATGTTATGTATGGCTCTCTGGAGCCTTTAAATAAAGTACTTGAGTTGTAGAGTTCTGTTGTGATGCCATGTTGTATTTGCACATATCGAGCATATTGTGTGTATAATTGAAATGCTTGGTATGTGTGGGATACGACAATCTAGTTGTTTATCCTTGGCAGCCTTTCTTATGGGGAAATGTAGTCTAGTGCTGCTTGAGCCATAGTAGTCCGCTACAGCCCGGTTCACCGGAGTCCTACTAGCCCAGCACTACTGCTCAGCACACTTGACTAGCCGGCATGTGTTTCACTCCATTCCTATGTCTGTCCCTTCGGCGAAATGTCACGCGGTGACTTCCGGAGTCCTGCCTAGCCTGCTACAGCCTGGGTTCTCCGGAGTCCTGTTAGCCCAGTGCTACAGCCCGGATTCACATGCTGGTGACCGACATGCTCGATGTGATTCATGTATGCCTGTCTCCACAGGTCTGTGCCGCTTTGGGTTCACGACTAGCCATGTCGGCTCAGGTTCTCTGTCATATGGATGCTAGCGACACTATCATATACGTGAGCCAAAAGGCGCAAACGGTCCCGGGCCATGGTAAGGTGACACCCGTGGGGATACCATGGGTGAGGCCGCAATGTGATATGAGGTGTTACCGGCTAGATCGATGTGACTTGGAATCGTGGTCCTGACAGCGTTGGCATTAGAGCCGGACTGCCTGTAGGTTCGTTGAGCCAAATGGGTCGATGTCGAGTCTAGAAATGCTTTAGTTATATGTAGGGGAATTGATTGTGGGAGGGAACGTAAGGCTCTTTTACTCCTTTACCTTATGCCCTCTGATCTGAGTCATTCTCTTCTCATTCTACGTGGGTTAAGGACTAGGCTCTCTTCTTTCTATCAGGTTCATGTGTTACTAATCCATAGTAGCTTATAGGATTGTTGTTACCAGCCACAGTACAGTTTCCACTACTTTTAGTATGTTGCCAGTTGCATCAGAACCTTGATATGATGTTGTTGAGTGGTATTGCAAACTGTTGTGGATATCTCAAATCTTTTTCTGAGCATTTACAGCCGTTATGCTGTCTGATTTCCCCTAGAAAATTCTAATGCCTTTGCATTATTATGTGCTTTCAGATGGCCACCCGTTCGCAGAACCAAGTGGTTCGTCTGACCCGGTGCCTCGATGTGCCCGGCCACACGGCCATGTTGGTTCGAGTGATGGTCGAGTCAGGTTATCGGTGGTATCCGGAATATACCGTCGAGGAGTAGTTCAGAGATTTCAACCAGAGCCAGTACCTCTGTACCGTCAGGATATATCCCTCTTATCCTGGAGCCACTGAGCCCCTTCACTGTTCCTATGGACTTGGGGTCACTATTGAGACGTTTGTGCAGGATGCAACCTATTCAATGATGACTATCATTCAATCCAGGACTGCCTTGCTACAGAACAACGATTTCCGTTACATGCCAGCCTCACTTCCTGGTGCACAGGAGTACTATCAGGCTTTGTACTATGACTCTTCACATGAGGAGTCACTACTCCGCACCACTGCCGAGATGCTCAAGGATAAGGACCGCGAAAATCGGGCCTTGTGTATGGAGCTTTTCCACACTCGTTCTGATCATTGGGCCACTTTGACTCGGTTTGCACCTGCGGTGCAGGAAGAATACATGGACATGAGGGACCTATACCCTGTGCGGTTTGGATTGCCAGATTGTATGGAGTGGCGCGAGGTAGGAGGCATCACCCCTACTCGTGGTCCCCGTCTGCCACCACCTGTGGGACCAAGGCCACATCCGAGCCCCTATGGTCCGCAGGCTCCGCAGGACCATCTGTTTCCAGATGAGCATGTTCCACTTCCAGGCTTTGGTGGCGACTTCTATTAGGATTACTACGGAGCCGTTTGAGCTAGTAGTAGTTTCACTAGTATGGTAATAGTTGTATTCTCCACAGTCCTGCGTGACCCGTGGGATACAACTTGGTGTGTATCACGCTCCGGAGGTGTAGAAAAATAATGTATAGGAGCTTGGAATGCCTTCGATGAGATGTAATGTCTTTCACCGTAGTTGTACTCTAGCCTGGGCTTGTACTAAACTATGTACGGTGTGTATGACCAATGGTATATATATGGCAGTTTCTATATTACCATGTCGTGCAATGAACATCTTAGCATTCCATGTTATCCATTACATTCTGCACTTCCTTGCTAAGTTTGTGCCATCCTTATCTAAACCGTTGTCTTGTTTTCTCCTAGGATGGTCAACACCCGCAGCAACCCTGCTGCCCCAGTGCAGGGGGAAGCCAGTGCAGTTAGGGGTGAAAATCTGCCTCACCCGCCTTCTTTGGCTGAAGTGATGCTAGAGGCGGAAAGAAACAAGCGTGAGAGTAACCGCTTGCTGGAGCGGATTGAGCAGAACACTGCACGCCATCAGCGTAATGACTTGGTGTCAATCAATGACTTCATCAAGTTGTACCCACCAAATTTCAATCATTCCGTCGAGCCCCTCGACGCGGATGACTGGCTCCGAAGCATCACACACAAGCTATGTTCTGCTAACGTAGCCGAAGCTGATAAGGTTACCTATGCTGCATATCACCTCGAAGGCCCTGCTAGCCTTTGGTGGGAAAACTTTGAAGCTATGCGCCCAGTCGACCAAATCACTACTTGGGCTGAATTCAGTGAGGCTTTTCGTGAGCATCACATCCCGGAAGGTCTCATAGATCGCAAGAGGGAAGAGTTCTACAACTTCACCCAAGGAAGACTGACTGTCGATGCATATAGTCGTGAATTTGGGAATCTGGCACGATATGCTCCTGAAGAGGTATCCACCGACGCTAAGAAGCAGGCAAGGTTCCGCAAGGGACTTAGTCCTGAGCTTCGCCGCGATCTTCGTCTGCACGAGTGCACCTCCTTCCAGAAGTTGGTCAATAAATCCATCAGTGCTGAGACAGGCCAGTCTGACTATGACGCTTCACCCAAGCACTCTCGTGATTTTGGCTCTTCATCCGGCTCTGGATCTCAGAAGCGCCGGGTGTGGATTCCAAGCACGGCACTGCCACCCAGGTTCATTCTGAGGCCATCCTTTGAGGTGCCTCGCCCCAACCAACAGTTTGCTCCGTCCAAGCCCTATGGTGGCCCCGCTGCTAATGCTGCTCCACGCCCCAATGTTGTGACATGTTTCAAGTGTGGAGAGCCGGGTCACTATAGTCAAGAGTGTCCCCAGAACAACAACCCCAATCAGTCTGGAAAGTCCGTTGGTCGTGGTAAGCCAGCGGGAAAGACATTCTACGCCAAGCCGGTCACCACTACATGTGGCCATGTCAACTATGTCTCAGCTGAGGAGGCTCATGATGATCCTAACGTCGTCCTTGGTACGCTCCTTGTTCATTGCCATCCGACATCTGTTCTTTTCGATACTGGAGCATCTCATTCATTCATATCTGAGAACTATGCTCGATTGCATAACACGACATTCTGTGACATGCCCACTTACATGGTAATTCAAACTCCGGGTTCCAAATGGCAAACTTCTAGAGTAAGCCATGGGAACGAAATTCTTGTCGATAGACTTGTCTTCCTTGCATCTTTAATAGCTCTCAAGTCCTCGGACATAAACATCATCTTGGGTATGGACTCCATGTCAACTCATTATGCTAAGATTGATTGTGCCACTAGAACCGTTCAACTTACTCATCCATCGGGCAAGACAGTCAATGTCTTAACTCGAGTGGCCAAGCACCAGCTTTACTCTCTAAATGCCAACCCCCTTCCAGACCTTGAAGATATTCCGGTAGTCCAAGACTTTCCGGATGTCTTTCCAGAAGAACTGCCAGGTGTTCCACCTAACAGGGATGTCGAGTTTGTGATAGACCTTGTTCCAGGAACCGTCCCAATTTCTAGGAGACCCTATAAGATGGCACCCTTAGAACTAGCCGAGCTTAAGAACCAACTCGATGAGTCCTTGAAAAAGGGTTTCATCCGTCCTAGTTCCTCTCCTTGGGCTTGCCCCATCCTCTTCGTCAAGAAGAAGGATGGAACGGATCAGATGGTTGTAGATTACCAACTTGTCAACTTGATCACTATCAAGAACAAGTATCCGCTTCCCAGGATCAACAATCTGTATGATCAGCTCGCTGGATCCTCAGTCTTTTCCAAGATGGATTTGAGGTTGGGCTACCATCAAATCAAAATCAGAAACGGGGACATTCCCAAAACGGCCTTCGTTACTCGTTATGGCCAATACGAGTACACCGTCATGTCGTTCGGTTTAACCAATGCACAGCCACTTTCTCTCGGTTAATGAACTCATTCTTCATGGAGTATTTGGAAAATTTCGTCTTGGTATACCTCGATGATATACTCATCTACTCCAAGAATGAAGAGGAACATGCCGAACATCTAAGGCTGGTATTGACGAAACTTCGAGAGCATCACATTTATGCCAAATTCTCCAAGTGTGAATTTTGGTTGCCAGAAGTGACCTATCTAGGCCATGTAATCTCCGGTAAGGGTATTGCTGTCAACCTCGAGCGAGTTCAAGCCGTCCTTGATTGGACTCCACCGGAGACGGTCAAGCAAGTTCGGAGCTTCCTTGGCTTAGCGAGCTATTGCCGCCGCTTCGTCGAGAATTTCTCCAAGGTTGCTAAACCTTTACCTGAACTCCTCAAGAAAGATAAAAAGTTTGAGTGGACCCCACACTGCGAGTTCAGCTTTCAGGAACTGAAAAGACGCCTGACATCTGCTCCCGTACTGGTACCACTAGATTTCTCCAAGGACTTTATTATCTATTGCGACGCCTCGCGACAAGGACTAGGTTGCATACTCATGCAAGATCGTCAGGTAATTGCCTATGCTTCATGGCAATTACACCCACATGAGGAAAATTATTCCACACATGATCTAGATCTTGCAGCTGTAGTCCATGCACTTAAAACTTGGCGACATTACCTCCTCGGTAATCGTTGCGAGATCTTCACCGATCACCAAAGTTTGAAATATATCTTCACCCAACCGGATTGGAATCTCAGGCAAAGATGTTGGGTCGAGTTGATCTCGGATTATGACCTAGGAATAACTTACACCCCGGGCAAAGCCAATCCAATGTCATGGCTGATGCGCTAAGTCGTAAATCTTATTGTAACCACCTGATGTTACAACAGAGTCAACCACTTCTCCATGAGGAATTTTGTAAGCTTAATCTTCACATTGTTCCTCAAGGATTCCTATCCACCCTGGTGGCGAAACCTACCCTTACGGATCAGATCATCAAGGCATAGAAGGTAGATCCGGGAATCTCCCGTATTAAGAGAAACATTAAGAAAGGAGTCGCGAATTGTTTCTCCGTTGATGATCAAGGTGTCGTATACTTTGGAAACCGCTTAGTGGTTCCCAAGGCATGAAACCTGAGGCGGTTGATCCTTTAGGAAGCTCATGAATCCCCTCTCACCATTCATCCCGGTAGTACTAAGATGTATCAAAACCTACGCCAGAGGTTTTGGTGGACTAGGATGAAGAGAGAAATTGCTCAATATATTGCTAGTTGCGATGTCTGTCGTCGTGTTAAAGCAGATCATCAACGGCCTGCTGGCACCCTTCAACCTTTGGCTATTCCTGAGTGGAAATGGGATAAAATCAGTATCGATTTCATTACTGGGTTTCCCAGGACCAAGAGGGGGCATGATGCTATCTTCATCGTGATCGATCGTCTTTCCAAAGTAGCCCATTTCCTACCTGTTCGTGAGAGTATCACCGCTAGCTAGCTAGCTAACCTATACATCTCCCGAATAGTGTCTCTTCATGGTGTCCCATTGGAAATTAACTCAGACCATGGGAGTCTCTTCACCTCTCGATTTTGGGAAAGTTTCCAAAATGCTATGGGAACTCATCTCTCTTTTAGCACCGCCTTCCATCCTCAATCAAGTAGTCAAGTAGAGCGAGTCAATCAAATTCTGGAAGATATGCTCCCAGCTTCTGTCATCTCATTCGGAATGGGTTGGGAGAAATGCCTTCCATTCGCGGAGTTTGCTTATAACAATAGTTATCAAGCTAGCTTGGGCAAAGCTCCTTTCGAAGTTCTCTATGGACGAAAATGTCGAACGCCTCTTAACTGGTCAGAAACCGGGGAAAGACAACTCTTTGGCCCGGATATGATTCAGGAAGCAGAAGAGCAGGTTCGCGTTATTCGTGAGAAATTGAAAACAGCCCAATCTCGTCAAAAGAGCCAATATGATCGTAAACATAAGCTCATGACTTATGAAGTCAACGAGAAGGCTTACCTTCGAGTTACCCCATTAAAGGGAACCCATCGTTTCAGTATCAAAGGAAAATTGGCTCCTTGTTACATTGGACCCTTTCACATTCTTGCCAAACGAGGAGAAGTCGCCTACCAATTGGAACTACCTCTGCATCTTTCCAGAGTTCACGATGTCTTCCACGTTTCTCAACTAAGGCGTTGCTTCGCGGATCCTATCCATGGAGTGGACCACGAAACGCTTGATCTACAAGATAACCTCTCATATCGAGAATATCCTGTTCGTATCCTTGATCAAGCCGAGCGTACCACTCAACGCAATAACATCAAGTTTCTTAAGGTTCAATGGTCACACCATTCCGAGAAAGAAGCCACTTGGGAACGGGAGGATCGTCTTCAACTCGAGTACCCCACCTTCTTCCCAACAGATCCTGAATCTCGGGATGCGATTCTTTTCAGTGGGGGTGAGTTGTCACATCCCTGCTTTTAGTCATGCGTTAGGATTGGATGAACTTGCGAATCATGTTTAAATTTATTTTAAACTTGAAATGGGGCCTAATCAACCCCAACACCCCCCTGAAAATGCTAATTTCTAGCATTTGGAATTTTAATGAACCCAAAATGCCCTTCATAAAAGCCCACCATTTTTGGTTCTGGTTTAAACCTCTGCCAAAAAATAGTCTTGCAAATTATGGAGCCATTGTGCATTTTTGAACCAGCCATAAGTATTTGAATTTGGGCATTTTAAATACTATAAATATTTTAAAGTGCTCAAATACTCTTGGAAGTATTTGTTAGGAAATTGAGAATATTTTCAAATGTGCCTTTGAATATTTCCAGGATTTTTAGAAATGGAACGGTATTTTAATCATTTCAATACACAGAGCAGAGCAAATAAAAAAAAGAGAAAACAAAAAGGAAGAGATGACTTACCTGGAAGCCCGCCTAGCAGGCCCACCTACTGGCCCAGCCCACCTCATGTGCCAGCGAGCTACTTGCACTCGCCAGCACAGGCAAGCAGCTGCTCGATGGCGAGCGCAGCATGCGTGCCACAAAGCTGGCCCCCGCCTCACCACTCCCCTTGTCGAGCCGTCGCCCTGGGACGCACCCCCACCTCTCTCCCGAGCTCCCAGACACACTCGCCCTCTCTGTTCCCTCTCTCGCCCTCCCCGACGTCGCCCGAGACGTCACCGTCGCTGCCGCTCGTCGCAGCCGCATCCAACGCCATCCCCACGCCATCTCACCGTGTCCGAACGGTTCGCCGTTGTCGACTACGTCGACTAGCCAAGCCGCACGATGCCGGAGCCCCTGCAACATCGCCGTCGCCGTCATCTTCAACCTCGGGCCGCCCGAGATCGTCATCGCCGTTCCGACCGCACCGAGCCCTCCCCGAGCTCGCTGACCCTCCCTGCGGCTTCCCTGTGAGCTGCTGAACCTCCCCGTGCTTTTCGTTTCGCCCCTAGAACACCGTAGACGCCGTGCCTCTTGTGCCCGAACACGCCGCCGCCTGACCACGTCGCCAGTGATGCTCCGGTGACCATTTGGTCATGGGCTTGTGCCCGTCACACTGCCCGCGTGGCGTAGATGTTGTAGGTGCTTTCGCCACGCCGCCTAGGCCACTACAGCCACGCGCACAAGCTGACCCGAGCTTCGGCCTCCGCCAAGCTCATCGCCGGCGATGCTCTGGCCACTTCCCGGCCACGCCATCACCACGGCTGGATGCGGGCGAGCACCAGCTGCCCGTAGCTGCTCTCTGCATAGCAAATGGTGCCCTGTGGGCAAATCCCGCAGCACGCCGCCGCGTCTGGCCTCGCCGGCGGCTAAACGCCGGCAGGTGCTGACCGTTGACCGGTGAGGTTTGACCCCGCCGAGTCAGGTTGACTTCCCCCTCTCTGTCCTGACATGCGGGCCCCGCCCCATTAATTACTCTATTAGTGCTAATTAACTAGGTTAGTTTAACTAGTATAGTCACTGTCTAGTGGGCCCTGCCCAGTTAATTAGACTGACTAAACGTAGTTAGTGCACAGAGTCACTGACCAGTGGGCCCCACTGGTCAGGTTTGACTAGCCCCTGGCGCCTTTGACTCGCTGACGTCACAGTGACACAGTGCTGACGCAATTATTTAATTTCTGGATTTATTTTCATATAGGAAATTCCAGAAAATAGCCTAAACTTCTAAAAATCATAGAAAATGAACCATAGCTCCAAATCAAACAAATTATATATGAAAAATGATCAGAAAAATTTAATCTTTCCATCTGTAATGGTTTAATGCATGACAAAACACTCCAACCTTACTGTTTAGGTGAAACAAGCTAATACACTTATTATGCATAAGAACTTAAGCTTCCATTTGAATCTTTGATTCAAATGGACCCATTTCAACTTGTTTCACATTGCATTAGGCAGGACACATCATTTTTCCATGTCAGAGCATGCATCATATTGTTGCATATTGCCATGTGTTGATTATATTTTGTGTGTCTTTCGTGGTAGGTTCTGCCTCCAAGGATATCTCTGAGTATCCAACTGAAGGGCAGTACCCTACTACCACTTCATCAGGCAAGCATCCCCATTGAGCATATCGATACAATCCCATGTTCTCTCCTCTGCTCTCGTTTACTGCATTAAGACAGCAATGTTTCAAACTGCTATGTGATGCGGTAGTTGAACCCTTATCCTCTGCATGACCTGTCATTGCCATAGTAACTAGACGAAACCCACTAGCATGTGTAGGAGTTGTTTGAGCCATGTATGTGTTTCCTACCTTGCTATGCCTGCTATGCTTAGAGTTGTGTCAGGTCTGGTTCATCTGGGTGATGGGCTAGAGTGAAATGATTATGTTGGTAATGTGAGGAATGTGTTGAACTTGATTTGGTAAAGGTATCGATGAGAGGCTATGTAGGAGTACATGGTGGGTTGTTTCATTGAGGCCGTCCCTAAGAACTGAGACCTGTATGTGTGATTTAAGAATCAGCTACTACCATACGTCGGGCCCGAAACCAATGGACCCTCTCGGCTTCTTAATCACCCTAGTACTCTGTCCAGGAGTTGCAATTAGTTTCTGGTGTTTGTAGGTTATGTTTTCGCGGCCGTGCATAGCGCTGACCCTAGGGGTGGGCTATGATGCGGTAGATACACCGTGGCACAGTGTACCGAGTCACCCATTTGGTGTCTCGGGAACCCTGTTCACATCGTTCGGGGCCGTATGTGGAAACCTCCACCGGACTCCCTGCGGATGGAACCTGGATAGGTGATAGACCTGGACTAGAGACTTGAGTGTTCAGGTAGGCCGTGGCCGACACCCTCATTGGGCTTCCGCTTGAAGGTTGCCGAGTACATGTCGTGTAAACGACGGTAAGTGGTGAGAGCGTCTATGAAGAAGTACACCCCTGCAGGGTTAACATCATCTATTCGAATAGCCGCGTCCGCGGTAAAGGACTACTTGGTTGCCTATACAGTTCATAGACAAGTTAATGGATACTACTAAAAGACTCAAGATAAGTGTGAGTACCGAGGATGGCCCTCTTGTAGGATGACGAGGGAGGATCCCCGGTGGAGTATTGTATTGGTGATTAGTGGACTCGTGTGCGAAAACTATTTTACTAGTGGTGTCTCGTAGGATAGCTTAGCCAAGAGTCAAAGCTGGCTTGCTGCAATAACTCCACCACCTTCTTGAGAATGAGCATGTATAGTAGGTTCTGATGTAAGACTTGCTGAGTACCTTTGTACTCATGTTTGCTTAATTACTGTTTTCAGACGACAACACCGCCCCCTCGATGGGTTTTATGTAGACCTCGACGTCGATGAGTGACTTGCCACCCAGGTGGTGATCCTGGCCATGGAGGGCCCTATGTAGATAGACAGGCTTCGAGAAGCCTTCTTTCTTTCTAGAGTCTGTACTCAGACTATTTGCTTCCGCATGTGCTTGTATGCTTGTATGACTTGAGTGTCGGGTCATGTGACCCCTACCTGTATGAACATGTTATGTATGGCTCTCTGGAGCCTTTAAATAAATTA
This sequence comes from Triticum dicoccoides, assembly GCF_002162155.2. Taxonomy (NCBI): domain Eukaryota; kingdom Viridiplantae; phylum Streptophyta; class Magnoliopsida; order Poales; family Poaceae; genus Triticum; species Triticum dicoccoides. The sequence continues at coordinate 206,816,140 of NC_041386.1, read as the reverse complement.
CTTGAGTTGTAGAGTTTTGTTGTGATGCCATGTTGTATTTGCACATATCGAGCATATTGTGTGTATGATTGAAATGCTTGGTATGTGTGGGATCCGACAATCTAGTTGTTTATCCTTTGCAGCCTTTCTTATGGGGAAATGTAGTCTAGTGCTCCTCGAGCCATAGTAGTCCGCTACAGCCCGGTTCACCGGAGTCCTGCTAGCCCAGCACTACTGCTCAGGACACTTGACTGGCCGGCATGTGTTTCACTTCGTTCCTATGTCTGTCCCTTCGGGGAAATGTCACGCGGTAACTTCTGGAGTCCTGCCTAGCCTGCTACAGCCCGAGTTCCCCGGAGTCCTGTTAGCCCAGTGCTACAGCCCGGATTCACACGCTGGTGACCGACATGCTCGATGTAATTCATGTATGCTGGGTTCACGACTAGCCATCTCGGCCCGGGTTCTCTGTCATATGGATGCTAGCGACACTATCATATACGTGAGCCAAAAGGCGCAAATGGTCCCGGGCCATGGTAAGGCGACACCCGTGGGGATACCGTGTGTGAGGCCGCAATGTGATATGAGGTGTTACCGGCTAGATCGATGCGACTTGGAATCGGGGTCCTGACACTCTGTCATATGGATGCTAGCGATGCTATCATATACGTGAGCTAAAAGGCACAAATGGTCCTGGGCCATGGTAAGGTGACACCTGTGGGAATACCGTGCGTGAGGCCGCAAAGTGATATGAGGTGTTACCGGCTAGATCAATGTGACTTGGAATCAGGGTCCTGACAGTTTTGGTATCAGAGCCTGACTGCCTGTAGGATTATCAAGACAAACCAGTCGAAGTTGTGTCTAGAAATGCTTTAGTTATGTAAGGGAATTGATTGTGGAAGGGAACGTAAGGCTCTTTTACTCCTTTACCTTATGCCCTCCTGATCTGTGTCAACCTCTTCTTTTCTACGGGGTTAAGAACTAGGCTTCTCTTCTATCTCTCAGGATGACGTGTTACTAAACCATAGTTGCCTAGGATTGTTGAGTTTAGGCCTCAGTTCAGTTCCTACTAATTCCATATGTTCATAGCTGGCCTCAGAACCTTGATATTGTGATGTTGAGTGGTTATGCCACCATTTCTGTAGGTTGTCTCAAATCTTTTGGGCAATTACAACCGTTATGCTCTCCGAGTCATCCCTGGTTTCTAAACAGTCTGATGCATTTGCAAATGTCTTCATCCCGTTTCCGATGTCCTTTGGGCCAGATTAAGCACACTAATCGGTCTGTTGAGGTAGTCCATTGCCTTGACATATATGTTGGAGCTAGTATTATGACCCTAGGCATTCTAGCGAACCACCCACTAATCTAGCAATGCTTTATATCCCCTGTGTGATAATTCTGGCCACCTTTCTTGAAGGCATCTCGTGATGTTATTTAGTATGTAGGTATTCTATTCCTGGGTTTTGAACCCGAGATTCACCCTACTTCATGTTGTTAGTATTTGCTAGTTCCCTTAAGATATTAGTAACCTTTGCGATAGTCCTCGAGGTCCGTGGTATTTCCTTCTCCCAAATACTATGAAGTGCTTATGGCAGAAGTTCTTTTGAACCAAAAGATCACAACCAGAGGTCTCTTTCCGTCATTAGCATGTTGAATGAATATCTCGAAAGCAAAGACGTCAAGATAAATTGGAGCAATGAATCAACATCTTCGAGAAGGGCAGTTGGATCGAGAAGAATGTGCTGGCTTTGTTTCCCCTCTGACTTCATACCCTATGCTTGAATCTCGGGACGAGATTCTTGTTTAGTGGGGGTGAGTTGTCACATCCCTAGCTAGTCATTGCTTGTCCTTGCATCAATCTTCTTGCATCATGTTTAAATTCATGAAAGTTGAATTGGGGAAAGTGGAAAGCCTCAGAAATCATTTCAAAAAAATGACCTACATTAAAATTTTCTTCAAATAACCCAAGAAAATGTTCCTGTTAAGCTATAAAAATATTGGCAAGAGGTAAAATTCAAACCAATATTTTTGGAGTCTCAGAAATATTTATTTTGGGAATTTGAGTTAATCCAATAATTATTTGCATTGGATTTATATATGTGATATATTAATTATATGTCCAATAATTCTGATAATTGTTGAGGGGCTTTGGAATAATCCATTTAGTCCTTGCCAAAATTGTCAGAAGCAGAAAAATTAGTTTGGTTCAAAAACCAAATTCAAACAAATGTCAGAAATAGAAAACAGAAACAAAATTAGGAAGAGAGAGAGAATACCTGGCCTCACCTCTGCAGCCCACCAACCGGCCCAGCACTGTAGCTGGCCGGCCCAGCCCACCACCGCCTCCTCCCCTATCGTCTTCCTCCCCTGCCAGGAGGACGGGCGCGTGCCCGACGCGTGCGGCCACCTCCTGCCTGCTTGCTCGCTGCTGGAGACGGCCCCGAGCGCCACGCACTACCCCTCGACCGCCTGCACTTCTCCTCTCTCCCCCTCGAGCACTCTCCCCTCCTCTATGTCTCTCCCACGCGACCACCAAGCGTGCACGTCGCCGCCGCTCGTCATTGCCGTAGCAACAACCACCCCCGCGCCCCTCTGATGTGCCCATGGGCTCCCCCTCCGTCATCTACGCCTCCTCGATGACACACGCGACACCGGATGTGCTGCAACGACGCCCCGCCGCCAACTTCCTCGTTCGGCCACCGGAGATCCCCACGCCGCCCTGCTTCGCTCCGGTCCCTCCCCGAGCCCTCCGTCTACGTTGCCGCGACCACTGTGAGCTACTTATCGTTCTTCCCATCTCCGTTCTCTCTGCCACTCGCCGTAGTCGCCGCACCAAGCACGCCCACACGTGTCGTCACCTGAGCTCGCCGCTGACGTGGCTCGGGCCACGCAACGGCCTCACCACCCTGCCCAACGCACTCACCGCACCGCGTGGGCTTCATAGGAGCTAGCCCCGAGCCTCCATGAGCACTACACCGGCGAGTTCGAGCTCGCCCGAGCTCCGGCCGCCGCGCAAGTCACCGCCGCCGTCGTTTTAGGCCACTAGAGCTGCTGTTGTGAGCACCACTTGATACGGACGAGTCTCCTCGTCACGTAGAGCATCTCCGCCGCGCAAATGGTCGCATGTGGGCAATTCTCGACGCCCTCCACCGTCTCTGGCTCCGCCGGCGACGAGCCGTGTGTCAACTCCGGCGAGTTGACCCGGGTTTGACCCTAGTTTGACTCCCCAGAGCCACTAACATGCAGGCCCCGCCCGGCTAATTAAGTTAGGTTAGTATTAACTAAGCTACGTTAGTTTAGTTAGACACTGACACTCGGGACCCACTGGTCAGTTGGACCTGGGCCACCCGTTGACCTGCTGACGTCACTGATACGCAATGCTGATGCAGTAATTGATTTTCTGGATTTAAAATAAATCAGGAAATTCCAGAAATTGCCCAAAACTTCCAAAATTCATAGAAAATCAACCGTAACTCCAAATGCAAAGATTTATATATGAAAAATGATCATAAAAATCCAATCTATCCATCTGTACCATTTTCATGCATGTTTGAGCAAGTTAACCTCACTTTTAGGATGAAACATGATTAGGGCAAATTTCATAATAGGTTTGGAGTTGGAATTTGATGTAGTTTTGAATTCCACTTCAATTAAAATGACTTTCTATTACATTAGCCCAAATACCAGCATGTTGCCATGTCATGATCATACATCATATTCTTGCATTGCATTGACTGTGCTCTCCTTCTCTATTGCCGGTGTTTGTCCCCTCTCAATAGACGTGGCTCTGATGATGAGATCGATGACACCGATGAAGAACTATATTATCTTAAGAAGTGCCAGGCAAGCAAAACCCCCTTGGTCATTCCGATACAATCCCACTCTCTCACTCCTGCTCTCTTTTACTGCATTCGGACAACAACGTTTCAACTATTACATGCTGCGGTAGCTGAACCCCTTTCCTCTACATGACCTGTCATTGCCACAGTAAATGGATGAAACCCACTAGCATGAGTAGGAATTGTTTGAGCCCTGATGTGCCTACTCATTCATGCTTGTTGTCATGCCTGCTACCACTTAGAGTTGAGTCAGGTCTGATTCATCGGGAATGAATTGGAATGTGGTGAACATGTCCTACCATTGAGAGCTAAGTGTGTGAACACTATTTGGTAAAGGTAGCGGTGAGAGGCCATGTAGGAGTACATGGTGGGTTGTCTCATTGCAGCCGTTCTCAGGAACTGAGTTCTGTGTTTGTGATCCATGAACAGTTACTACCACACATTGGGTTCCGGTAACTCGGCCCCTCTCGGCTTATTAATCAACTCGATCTCTGTCTAGGAGTTGCAACTAGTTTCTGGTGTTTGTAGGCAGTGTTAGTAGTCTACCAAGTGGCACCCGGTACAAGTGGGCTTGGGACAAACTAGGCATAGTGGCACGGTGTACCAAGTGGCACCCGGATGGTGGGCTTGGGAACCCTGCACACATTGTTTGGGGTCGTGAGGGACACCCTTGCTGGATCTCCTTGCGGATGGAACCCGAATAGGCGATAAACCTGGACGAGAGACTTGTGTGGTTAGTCAGGTCGTGGCTCACACCCTCGCCCGGCTTCCGCTTGAAGGTTGCCGAGGTACATGACGTGTATAGGGCGCTAAGTGGCGAGAGCGTGTGTGAAGAATTACACCCCTGCAGGGTTATCATTATCTATTTGAATAGTCGGATTCCTCGGATATGGAAACTTGGACCCCTTGCATAGTTCATAGACAAGTGAAAGTGGATACTCTAAAATGCGCAAGATAAGTGTGAGTGCTATGGATGGCGTTCTCGCAGGGAGGCGGGAGCGGATCCATAGTGGAGTATTGATATGGTGAATATGTGGACTCGCGTGCACCACCTCAAGAGTTACTTGCAGTCGTAGTTCAGGATAGCCACCGAGTCAAATCTAGCTTGCTGCAGTCAAACTCCACCACCCCCTTTGTTGATACTGATGCATATGTAGCTAGTTCTGATGTAAGTCTTATTGTGTACATTTGTACTCACGTTTGCCTATTTTATGTTTTGCAGAGAGACGTCAGTCTCGCTAGTAGTTCTGTGTGGACTTCGACGTTTAGCTTGAGACCTCAGCTACGATCTTGTGCCCTCGGCAGGATCTGGTAGATAGTCAGGCTCCTCAGCCTTTTTCATTTGTAGATGTCTGTACTCAGACATGTTGAGCTTCCGCATGTGCTTGACTTGTATGCTCTGTATGTTGGGTCATGAGACCCATGTTTGTAATACTTGGCTCCTCGGAGCCTAATGAATAAATACTCTGAGTCGTAGAGTCTTGTTGTGATGCCATGTTGTACTGCACATATTGAGCATATTGTGTGTATGATTGAAATGCTTGGTATGTGTGGGATCCGACAACCTAGTTGTGTATCCTTGGTAGCCTCTCTTATGGGGAAATGTAGTCTTGTGCTTCCATGAGCCATAGTAGTCTGCTACAGCCCGGTTCACCGGAGTCCTGCTAGCCCAGCACTACTACTCTGGAACACTTGACTGGCCGGCATGTGATTCACTTTGTTCCTGTGTCTGTCCCTTCGGGGAAATGTCACGCGGTGGCATCCGGAGTCCTGCTAGCCTGCTACAGCCCGGGTTCCCGGTGTCCTGTTAGCCCAGTTGCTACAGCCCGGATTCTCATGCTGCTCACCGACATGCTCGATGTTGATTCATGTATGCATGTCCCCGTAAGTTAGTGCCACTTTGGTTTCACGACCAGTCATGTCGGCCTGGGTTCTCTGTCATATGGATGCTAGCGACACTATCCTATACGTGAGCCAAAAGGCGCGAATGGTCCTGGGCCACGGTAAGGCGACACCCGTGGGAATACTGTGCGTGAGGCCGCAAAGTGATATGAGGTGTTACCGGCTAGATTGATGTGACATGGAATCTGAGTCTGACAGTCATCGGGTCAACCCCATACATGACTTCTCAGTGGCTGACCCCTTTGCAAAAATTGTGAGGTTTCGAAGCCAGACTTAGAAGCAGTGATATTAGTTTGAACCTCTCTGATATCCATGTTCAGCGCATCAGCGTGAGCGTTTGTAGTTGATGAGCTGAATTTCATTTCTAATATCAGTTTGAACCTTGTAATCTTAGAATTTGAGCCATATAACTCTGGAATTTGAACCTTGTAACATTTTGAGCTTTTGTGGTACAATCGTTGAATGGCATCGTATGAGACTCGTATATTGCTATCACTATTTTGACCTTAATATGCAATTGTCTTAGATTTTATTAACCATTCTCGAATCAGTTTACCTTGTCGATCTCATAACACACGATATGTATAGCTAACTCGACTGTGATCTTCGACAATATTGCACACTGTTGGTTTCTTCCACCCTATGCACTATAGAGCGCAGAATTAATTATCGCACTCGAGTGTCCATCATCACCCTTCTGTGTAACTTTGACCTCATCACCCAAGGGTAAAGTTATGATTGAAGTCATTCCACACACTTCGTTTTTACAAAGCTTTTTGCCAATAAACGCCCATGATTTGTCCCTCTTCTAGCCGACGTGTGGCCAAACTAGCCGGGTGGGAAGGTTGCACGGTAAAAAGCGTGGTAGCGCGGGAACAGGCTCTTCGAGCCCATGCCTGGGGTGCGGTGTTGTCAAGCGTGCACTGGATTCTGGAATCCTCCACTATGAACGTCGTGACAAGACGTGATGATTACAGGTCGGCCAGCCCCCATTTATTACCACAGCCATTTAAACTACCCTTGTGTCTCTTCAACCTTCCGATCACGCCCCACCATTGCAGCACACCCACCACGAGAAATTCTTAGAGGGTATCATGCACGGCTCCAATGGCGCTCCGAGCGGCTGCCGACGACGAGCAGCAGTTCACCATGTGTGCCGTGGTGGACACCCATAGAAGGTTCATGGACCTCTCGGTGGTGTACTCCAACGACCCAGTCTGGGGGGAGAACTCCATCCACTCATGGAGCTATTTCTTGCCGAGGAGAAGTACAAGGTGATCGGCTTCGACCTTGAGTTCACCCGCGCTCATGCCGGGTCTCGTCCCAAGGTCACCGTTGCCTAGATGTGCGTGCGCCGCCACGTCCTCATCTACCAATGCTGCCTGGCCACAAGGCCTTGTGAGCGTTTCACCAGGTTTGTCAACAGCCCCCACTACATGTTCGCTATGGTGGACATCACCAACGATGTAAAGGTTCTCAAGAATTCGGGCATCGACTGCCAGAATCTTGTCGACATCCAGGGCCAATACAAGATCAGGGGAAGCAAGGAGCATAAGAAGGACTCACTGGTTCACCTCGCCGAGGTCATCACCGACCCCTACTACAGAAACATGAAGGATTCATGCAACAAGGACAAGCGTGCCTGGCACTCAGCCTAGATGGAGAAACTCGACAAAGATCACATCGTGTACACGGCCAAGCAGGCGTACACAAGCTATGGCATGTACAGGCGGGTCGTTGACATGAGGAAGTCCCTCCTTCCCCAAAACGGCCAGGGATCCAGCCGGAAGCAGAGCAATGGCAAGCATCATCGCAACAATAAGTAGATTATTAGATCCTCGTTTCTCCTACGTTAGTATGCATGTAATTGCTTTCTTTGGTGTGTGGAAATGTTATGTGTGTTGTCACTTGTGTAATTTTATGCCTAATTTGGTAATCTAATGCTGTCTTTTTAAGTATATATGTTGATGCTGTAGATAGAGCATAGATGTTGTGCAGACAAAGAAAATCACATCGCACACGGACTAAACAATGGAACCCATCGATGATGTTTTCATTAATCACTCACAAATTGTATACTAGCAATCGTTTGCTCACAACACACATGACTTGTTAGCAGTAATCGTCTATGTTGTTATCGGTCTTTGCACACGTCTCCGATTACAGACCTGTTTGCCTCGTATCACACACATCTTGTTCATTTTAACCGTTTCTGTTCTCATGTCTCAACGCAAGCAATTCATCTGAGTGAAACGCATGCGGTATATCACACACACCTTTGATCTGGCTCACCATTTCTTTTGTGTTGCCTAATCACAAACAGTTCATTCGAGTGAAACGTATGCTCTGTATCGCACACGCCTTCATCTGGTAGCTCGTTTCTTTTGTTCCTCCTCATCGCAAAAAGTTCATTGAACTGAACAGTATGCCCTTCATCGCACATGCAAATAAAACCTGAACCGTTTTTGATGCATCCGTCATCGCAAACATTTTATACATTTCTGACGGTTTTCATATAGCATTGTTTGCGATTATTGCATCGCACATAGTTTCTCGAAGGGTCTCTGATCGTAGTGTCGCGTTAGCAGTATCCTATAGTAGTGCTTACTAGTACTTCCAGTATGTGCAAAACATGTAGAATTCCAATGGCACGCTACACAGTGTCTCTCTTTCAGTTCATGAAGACACGTGGCACATGTCGAGGCGTTGTCGCGATGTCCTTGTGTGGATTGATCACAGTAATGTGATGCTGGTTCCAGAAGAATGTACTTGTCCTCTCTCATGCACACTGAAATTACATGCACGAACTAAAGATGTGTACGCACGCACTCATTCCCTTCACACACACGCGGGTACACGGTGGGACACATTTTTGTACGAAGATCCACCCCATGTGATAATTTGACACGTGTAAAGTCCTTCACTTCATTGATGGTGAATTAATACAACGCTACTCCACTGCATGCATGCGAGTAGTTAAATCATGGGTTGCTACTTTCATTGGTCTCCTTCGTATTTTGAGCCAATTTTGACCATATTTTTAAGTAACATGGTATTTATGCATGCCATAAAAGTGGCACAAAAAAAGAGGCCATAAACAAGGACGCAGTAAGCATGATCAATTTTTGCCACGTCTGCTATTTGTGGCCTTTGTACTTAAATATGGACGGAGTGGTGTAGTTCTTTATCTTAGCCTCGTAGGGCTCTCCCAGTGCCTAGACTTGCCTCCCCACCTCACTCACCAGATCCCGCCATGGATAATCCCTTGGATTACAGGATCCCGCGGGCTGTCCTCTCGCTGCGGCCCACAGCACTGCCGCCTTTGAGCGAAACCCACATGTGTTTTAGAGGGGATCCATTGCTCTAGGATCACAAATCAGTGGCGCCAGAGGACATGCCAGGGCTGCGGTTCAGGTGGTGGGCAGCAAGGGAAAATCTGATCGAGGAAGCATCACATCGATTGGAGAGATGTTCGAAGGATCTGCGCCAGCCGCAGCACAAGTCGGAGGCGTACGTTGATCTCAGGCGAGAGATGCTGAGGGATGTCAGCATCTGGCAGCATCGCGTTGATTTCGAGCTAGGGTTAGCATTGAAGGCTGATCACAGGAGGGCACCAGCCAATTCTTCTAGAGGTCGAAGGGCTCGCCTACAACGAGGCCTATATGACCCAGGACTCTTCTGTCATTCGTAAAGTCTACATGCTGCTGGCTCCGGCCCAGATGAAGTGCCAACGACTACCCCCAGGACTTAACAGGTAAGATCTGACCAGATAAATCTTACCAATACCACTTGCAACGGCTATGATTTGTACGTCTGATGTATTAAGAAAGTTCATGCCTTGTTTATTTCACTACTGCACACTGTGTGATGTTCAAATATTACCGTGTCCATCTCAATTTCACTAATACCAGCAACAAACTTACAATACATGACTTAGGATATCACTAGAGATGTTGCCCATTTGCTATTTTTAGTGGATGCTAACCCTGTTGTACTTAACATGCCTGTCTGTGTACTTACGTAGGGTCATAACGGTCGCTGTTGTTGTTTGCCGTCGAGGCTAGCTGCATCCCATGTCTTATAGTATTTCACATCATTTGTGCAATTGTAGTTTAATTTCTACTATTTACTGGTTTCCTGTAGGCACACATGTCGGTGGCACTGATCCATACTTCAACCCAGAGGAACAGCTCGCATCCGCCGTCCCTGACTTTGAGCGGGCTCTGGCCAAGATGAAGTACCCCAACAACTACCTCTCACGACTTACCAAGTATGTACAGTACAATCTTACCAATACCAGTCGCAATTAATGGCTATGTTCTGTACTGTCGATGTATTAAGCATGTTCTAGTAAACATGCCTAACACATTTTAGCTACTTTCCCTACCTTTTATAGACATTTGGGCCATTCTCTGCTCTGGCAACACTTGCCTTGTGATATTTAACTATGCCAATTGCATTTTTATCAGTACCAGTTTCAATGGCTATTAAGCATGTTGCAATTAATAGTTGAATCCATTTTTAAAGAGTTGTATTTCAATGGCTACAAACTTACAAAACACGACTTAGGATGATGTTAAGCCTATTGCAATTAACAGTTGTGTCCATTTTTTTAATCTATGCCTTTGCTACCATGCTACTCTCAGCAATGAAGATATACTAGAGATCCTTCCCATTTGCTATTTTTGGTGGATGCTAACCCTGTTATACTTAACATGCCTATCCATGTACTTACGGAGGGTCATAACAGCCAATGCTATTGTTTGCCATTAAGGTTGCCTACATCCCATGTCTTACAATATTTCATATCATTTCTGCAATTGCAGTTTAACTTCTACCATTTATTGGTTGCCCGTAGGTACACATGTCAGTGGCACTGGTCCACGCTTCGACCCGGAGGAACAGCTCGCCTCCCCCGCCACTGACTTTGGACGGGCTCTGGCAAAGATGAAGTGCCTCGGCAACTACCTCTCAGGACTTACCAAGTGTGTACTCACCAGTTCAATCTTACCAATAACTGTTGTAATTAATGCCTATATTTTGTACGGTCAATGTATTAGGCATGTTGTAGTAAACATGCCTAACATGTTTTAGCTATTTTCCCTACCTTTTTATAGACAACTGGGCAATTATCTGCTCTGGAAGCACATGCCTTGTGATGTTTATCTCTGCCAATTGCATTTTTGTCAGTACCAGTTACGATGGCCATTAAGCTTGTTGCAATTAACAGTTGTATCAATTTTTAAAAAGTTGTATTTCAATGGCTACAAACTTACAAAACATGAATTAGGATGTTGTTAAGCCTGTTGCAATTAATAGTTGTATCCATTTTTTAATCCGTCCATTTGCTACCGTGCTACTCTTTCCCAATGAAGATATCACTACATATGCTGCCGTTTTATTACCATTTGCTTTTTTTGGTGGATGTTAAGCCTCTTGTAGTTAACATTGGCTTTCCATGTACTTACACAAGGCTACAATGGGCGATGATGTTGTTTGCCGTTGAGGTTAGTTGCATCCCATGTTTTATACACCATCTATTCCTAAATATAAGTATTTTTGGAGATTCCAATATAGACTACATAAGGAGCAAAATGAGTGAATCTAGATTCTAATATAGACTACATAAGGCAGAGCGTGTTTGATAGTTACTCCTTTCACACACGAGCCTATACATAAAACTATGTGGGATGTTACATACGAACGGAAGCGTTTTCCCTAGATTGACTGTGTGGGATGTACATAAGAAAAGAAACGTATTCCTTGGATTGACTGTGTTGGATATACATAAGAAAGGAAATGTTTTTTGGGACTCATCGTGTGGGATGTAAATACTAACGGACATGATTGGGTTTCGATGCCTCGCCTGATCACACACGAACTCCTTTTGCCCCAGCCTGTGTCCCAGGAGAGCCTATCCCCAACTGTTTCTAGGTCGTGTGGGAAGGACCCCCCTATCGCCCACACTCACTTGGCGATGGTTCCAAATGCCGTCGCGGAAAGGGGTTGAAAACCGTTTGTATAGCACCTCATTGTACCAGTGATATGATCAAATTATATTAGCATTGTTGACAGATTGCACTAGCGAAAGTATGGACCCTAGGCCTCATTTTGAAGAATTACAATACCGTTTGTGCTCACTTTTGTTACTTGCTACCTTGTTGTTTTTTATTGTTCCTATTATGAAAATTAATATCTACCATCCATATTACACTTGTATCACCATCTCTTCACCGAGCTAGTGCACCTATACAAATTACAATTGTATTTGGTGTGTTGGGGACACAAGAGACTTTTTATTATTTGGTTGTAGGGTTGCTTGAGAGAGACCATATTTATCCCACGCCTCCTACGGATTGATAAACCTTAGGTCACCCACTTGAAAGAAAATTGCTACTGTCCTACAAAACTCTACAAGAATAAAGTTGTGTAGTAGACATCAAGCTCTTTTCTGGCGCTGTTGCCGGGGAGGTGAGTGCATGAAGGTATATCTTTAGATCTTGCAATTGAATCTTTTTAGTTTCTTGTTTTATCACTAGTTTGGTTTATAAAAAGAAAACTACAAAAAAATGGAATTGAGGTTGCATCATATTATTCATCTTTATAATGTCTTTCGTGAAAATGATGGAAAGGAAAATTGTGCTCAATTGATAGAAGAAGAATTCTATAAAATGTTTGACAACAAATATTTGAATGATGAGCATGATTGCAATGTTGTTGGTATGAACACTTTGAATATCCATGATGTTAATGATATGCAAAGCCATAATCTTGGGGATGTTATATTTGATGAAGATGATATTTTTAGTCCCCCAAGTTTTGATGAGAAATTTTATTATGATGAAAGCATGCCTCCTATTTATGATTATTATATTGATGAAAGTGGATTTGGAGAGGTCATGACTTTATTTAGTGATGAATCAACTATTTCAGAAGAGGTTTCAATTGACTATGATAAAAAAGTTGCTATCTATGATGATTATGGTGATGACATGTATGCTATATTGAATAATGATAACCATGAAGCTTGTCATCATGATTTTAATTTTCAATTTCATGATAGTTATTTGTTGAGTTTGCTCCCACTACTATTGTTGAGAATAAATTTGCTTATGTGGAGAGTAACAAAATTTCTATGCTTATGCACCATGAAAAGAATGATTTATGTGATAGTTATATTATTGAATTCATTCATGGTGCTACTAAAATTATTATGAGAGAGAAACATATGCTTTTACCTATTTCAATAATATCAAGTTTCCTCTCTTTATGTTAAAAGTTTTGAAGTTGCACTTGTTTTGCCTTCCTATGGTAGTTGATTCTGGTTCCCATAAATTGTTTTCTCACAAAATCCCTATGCATAGGAAGTGGGTTAGACTTAAATTTTCTCTTGTTATGTTTCAATTCTTTGCTTTTATGTGAGCATCATGAAAATCATCATGCCTAGCTAAAAAGGCATTAAAGAAAAGTGCTTGTCGGGAGACAACCTAACATCTAGTCCTAATGTTTTTGTGTGTTCACATTGTTAGGCTATTGTAGTACTCATGTTTTATAGCTTTTGTTTCAATAAAGTGCCAAGTAAAACCTTTGGGATAGTGTGGATGATAGTTGACTTGATTCTATGCAAAAACAGAAACTTTTGCGCCCAGTAAAATAATTTACATTTTTTACAGAAGTGTGATAAAATCCTGATTCGTTCTGTACAAGATTTATATACAAATTTCCTAGGTTTCCCTAAATTTTCAGAAGTTTTGGAGTAGCAGAAACTTTTGCGCCCAATTTTTTGTCCATATCATTACAAACTGTTCTGTTATTGACACATTCTGTCTTCAATGCATAGTTTGCTTGTTTCCTAGTTTCTATGGCTTATATTGCTCAATATAAATTGTGGAAATTATAAGGTATAGTAGGCATTGTGTGAGAATAGTTATGAATCTTGTCTTTGACAGTACCAAAGTGAATGATTTGCTCTATCATACTAACCTATCTGACGAAGTTCCGTTAAGTTTTGTGTGATTGAAGTTTTCAAGTTTTGGGTGAGATAATGATATGAGGAGAATAAGGAATGATAAGACCCTAAGCTTGGGGATGCCCAAGGCACCCCAAGGTAATATTCAAGAAGATCCAAGCAACTAAGCTTGGGGATGCCCTGAAAGGCATCCCCTCTTTCATCTCCAACCTTATCGGTAACCTCACTCGGAGCTACATTTTTATTCGTAACATGATATGTGTTTTCCTTGGAACGTCATTTTATTTTATTTTGTTTTCCTTGCTGTTATCTAGAATAATCTTTTGAAACTTTATTTTCAATAAAAATGTCAAGGATAACCTTTATCATGCTTATTTTGAAAGTCCACATGCTTCTGTTTCAAAACAGAAAGTTTATCGCTGTTGCAATAATTCCCAAGAGATGCTGATACGTCTCCAACGTATCTATAATTTTTGATTGCTCCATGCTACTTTATCTACTGTTTTGGACTATATTAGGCTTTATTTTCCACTTTTATATTATTTTTGGGACTAACCTATTAACCGGAGGCCCAACCTAGAATTGCTGTTTTTTGCCTATTTCAGTATTTCGAGGAAACAGAATATCAAACGGAGTCCAAACGGAATGAAACCTTCGGGAACGTGATCTTCTCACCGAACGTGATCCAGGAGACTTGGACCGTACTCCAAGAAGTTTTCGGGGAGGTCACGAGGGTGGAGGGCGCCCCCCTGGGCGCGCCCCCTGCCTCGTGGGCCCCTCGGAGCTCCACCGACGTGCTCCTTCCTCCTATATATACCTACATACCCCAATAGACCAAAGACGGAGCCAAAAACCTAATTCCACCGCCGCAACTTCCTATATCCACGAGATCCCATCTTGGGGCCTGTTCCGGAGCTCCGTCGGAGAGGGCATCCATCACGGAGGGCTTCTACATCAACACCATAGCCCTTCTGATGAAGTGTGAGTAGTTTACTTCAGACCTTCGGGTCCATAGCTAGTAGCTAGATGGCTTCTTCTCTCTTTTTGGATCTCAATACAATGTTCTCCCCCTCTCTCGTGGAGATCTATTCAATGTAATCTTCTTTTTGCGGTGTGTTTGTTGAGACCGATGAATTCTGGGTTTATGATCCAACTTATCTATGAATAATATTTGAATCTTCTCTGAATTCTTTTATGTATGATTGAGTTATCTTTGCAAGCCTCTTCAAATTATCCGTTTGGTTTGGCCAACTAGATTGGTAGTTCTTGCAATGGGAGAAGTGCTTAGCTTTGGGTTCAATCTTGCGGTGTCCTTACTCAGTGACAGAAAGAGTTGCAAGGCACGTATTGTATTGTTGCCATCGAGGATAACAAGATGGGGTATTTATCATATTGCATGAATTTATTCCTCTACATCATGTCATCTTGCTTAAGGCGTTACTCTATTTTTAACTTAATACTCTAGATGCATGCTGGATAGCGGTCGATGAGTGGAGTAATAGT
This sequence comes from Triticum dicoccoides, assembly GCF_002162155.2. Lineage (NCBI taxonomy): Eukaryota > Viridiplantae > Streptophyta > Magnoliopsida > Poales > Poaceae > Triticum > Triticum dicoccoides. The sequence continues at coordinate 206,800,951 of NC_041386.1, read as the reverse complement.
AGTAGATGCAGGCAGGAGTCAGTCTACTTGTCACGGACGTGATGCCTATATACATGATCATACCTAGATAACCTCATAACTATGCTCAATTCTATCAATTGCTCAACAGTAATTTGTTCACCCACCATATAGAATATCTATGCTCTTGAGAGAAGCCACTAGTGAAACCTATGGCCCCCGGGTCTATTCTCATCATATCAATCTCCATTACTTTATTTTACTTGTTTTGCTTTTACTTTTCACTTTGCATATTTTTACCAAAAATACCAAAAATATTATCTCTATCAGATCTCACTCTCGTAAGTGACCGTGAAGGGATTGACAACCCCTAAGCGTTGGTTGTGAGTTGCTACCATTTTGTGCAGGTACGAGGGACTTGCGCCTGACCTCCTACTGGATTGATACCTTGATTCTCAAAAACTGAGGGAAATACTTACGGTACTGTGCTGCATCACCCCCTCCTCTTCGGGGAAAACCAATGCTAGCTTGAGACGTAGCAAGAAGGATTTCTGGCGCCGTTGCCGGGGAGGCCTATGCCAAGTCAAGTCAAGATTTACTCTCCCGTCAACGAGCCATTTCTGGCGCCGTTTTCGGGGAGGCCTACGCCAAGTCAAGTCAAGATTTACTCTCCCGTCAACGAGCCATTTCTGGGGCCGTTACTGGGGAGGCCTACGCCAAGTCAAGTCAAGATTTACTCTCCCGTCAACGAGCCATTTCTGGCGCCGTTGCCGGGGAAGCCTACGCAAAAGTCAACATACCAAGTACCCCCACTTCACCCTTGCCTCTCGTTTTCCTCTCCCCCACTTCACCCTTGCCATTTTATTCTCCCTCTCTTTCCCCTTGCCTTTTGTTTGCTTGTGTGTTAGTTTGCTTGCTTGTCATGATGGCCCAAGATGCTACCAAATTGTGTGACTTCACCAATACCAATAACAATGATTTCCTTAGCACTCCGATTGCTCCTCTTGCCAATACTGAATCTTGTGAAATCAATACTGCTTTGTTGAATCTTGTTATGAAAGATCAATTCGCCGGCCTTCCTAGTGAAGATGTCGCTACTCATCTAAATGGCTTTGTTGATTTATGTGATATGCAAAAGTAAAAGGATGTCGATAATGATGTCGTTAAATTGAAGTTATTTCCTTTTTCGCTTAGAGATCATGCTAAAGCGTGGTTTCCATCTTTGCCTAAAAATAGTATTGATTCTTGGAACAAGTGCAAAGATGCTTTTATTTCTAAGTATTTTCCTCCCGCTAAGATTATCTCTCTTAGGAATGATATTATGAATTTTAAGCAACTTGATCGTGAACATGTTGCACAAGCTTGGGAGAGAATGAAATTAATGCTACGTAATTGTCCTACTCATGGCTTGAACTTATGGATGATTATACAAAAAATTTATGCTGGATTGAATTTTGCTTCTAGAAATCTTTTAGATTCGGCCACGGGAGGCACTTTTATGGAAATCACTTTAGGAGATGCTACTAAACTCCTAGATAATATTATGGTCAATTATTCTCAATGGCATACTGAAAGATCTACTAATAAAAAAGTGCATGCTATAGAAGAAATCAATGTTTTGAGTGAAAAGATGGATGAACTTAGGAATTTATCTGTTAAGAGTGTTTCTTCTGATCCCAATAATATGCCTTTATCTACTTCGCTTGAGAATAATAATGAATCTATGGATGTGAATTTTGTTGGTAGGAATAGTTTTGGTAACAGCGCATATAGAGGGAATTTTAATTCTAGGCCTTATCCTAGTAATCCTTCTAATAATTATGGAAATTCCTACAACAACTCTTATGGAAATTTTAATAAGATGCCCTCTGAATTTGAGAGTAGTGTTAGAGTTTATGAATTCGCAAAAGAATTTCAATGCTTTGCTTGAAGAGAATTTGCTTAAAGTTGATGATTTGGCTAGGAACGTTGATAGAATTTCTTTTGAGGTTGATTCTTTAAAGCTTAGATCTATTCCTCCTAAGCATGATATCAATGAGTCTCTCAAAGCCATGAGAATTTCCATTGATGAGTGCAAAGAAAGAACCGCTAGGATGCGTGCTTACAAAGATGCCTTTATTAAAGCGTGTTCTTCTAATAACTATGAGAATCAAGATGAAGAACTAAAAGTTATTGATGTGTCCCCTATTAAATCTTTGTTTTGCAATATGAATCTTGATGAATCTGATTATGATCTTCCCTTACCTAGAAGGCGTTCTAAGAATTCTGAGTTTTTAGATCCTGATGATGAAATTGATAAAAAAGGGATTGAAAGAAATAAAAATCTAGATATTGCTAAACCCACTATTTTGGACCTCAAGGAATTTAACTATGAAAATTGCTCTTTAATTGATTGTATTTCCTTGTTGCAATCCGTGTTAAATTTTCCTCATGCTTATAGTCGAAATAAGGCCTTTACCGAACACATTGTTGGCGCCTTAATGCAATCTTATGAAGAAAAGCTTGAGTTGAAAGTTTCTATCCCTATAAAACTCCATGATGAGGGGGAACCTACAATTAAGATTGAAATTAAAAATTACGAGTTTTATGCTTTGTGTGATTTGGGTGCTAGTGTCTCTACTATCCCCAAAGCTTTGTGTGATTTGCTAGATTTCCGTGACTTTGATGATTGCTCTCTAAACTTGCATCTTGCGGATTCAACTATTAAGAAGCCTATGGGAAGAATTAATGATGTTCTTATTATTGCAAATAGGAATTATGTGCCTGTAGATTTTATCGTTCTTGATATAGATTGCAATCCTTCATGTCCTATTATTCTTGGTAGACTTTTCCTTAGAACGATTGGTGCAATTATTGATATGAAGGAAGGGAATATTAAATTCCAATTTCCCTTAAAGAAGGGCATGGAAAACTTTCCTAGAAAGAAAATAAAATTACCATATGAATCTATCATGAGAGCCACTTATGGATTGCCCACCAAAGATGGCAATACCTAGATCTATTCTTGCTTTTATGCCTAGATAGGGGCGTTAAACGATAGCACTTATTGGGAGGCAACCCAATTTTATTTTGTGTTTTTTGTTTTTGGTTCTGTTTAGGAATAAATAATCCATATAGATTCTGTTTAGATGTGGTTTTATCTTTTAATTAGTGTTTGTGCCAAGTTAAACCTATTAGATCTTCTTGGAAGATAGTTATTTGATCTTGCTGTAATTTCCAGAATCTTTGCGCTCAGTGCCTGAATTGTAAAAAATCACCACAACGTGATAAAATAGTGATTCCAATTGCTGCTGATCAATAAACAAATTTCCCAGGTCGTATAATTTTGGTAGAATTTTTTGGGTTCTAGAAGTTTGCGTTAGTAATAGATTACTACAGACTGTTCTGTTTTTGACAGATTCTGTTTTGCGTGTGTTGTTTGCTTATTTTGATGAATCTATGGCTAGTAAAATAGTTTATAAACCATAGAAAAGTTGGAATACAGTAGGTTTAACACCAATACAAATAAAGAACAAGTTCACTACAGTACCTTAAAGTAGTCTTTTGTTTTCTTTCTCTAATGGAGCTCACGAGATTTCTATTGAGTTTTGTGTTGTGAAGTTTTCAAGTTTTGGGTGAATTCTTTTGATGGATTATGGAACAAGGAGTGGCAAGAGCCTAAGCTTGGGGATTCCCATGGCACCCCCAAGATAATCCAAGGACACCAAAAAGTCAAAGCTTGGGGATGCCCCGGAAGGCATCCCCTCTTTCGTCCACTTCCATCGGTAATTTACTTGGAGCTATATTTTTATTCACCACATGATATGTGTTTTGCTTGGAGCGTCTTGTATTATTTGTGTCTTTGCTTGTTAGTATACCACAATCATCCTTACTGTACACACCTTTTGAGAGAGCCATGTATGAATTGAAATTTGTTAGAATACTCTATGTGATTCACTTATATCTTTTGAGCTTGATAGTTTACTCTATGTGCTTCACTTATATCTTTTTGAGCGTGATAATTTTTGCTCTAGTGCTTCACTTAGATCTTTTAGAGCACGGTGGTGGTTTGTTTTAAAGAAACTTGATCTCTCATGCTTCACTTAGATTATTTTGAGAGTCGTTAATAGCATGGTAATTTGCTTAATGTTAATATACTTGGTATTCAAGATATGTGAAACTTTCTTTTTAGTGGGTTGAATACTAAGATAAGTTTGATGCTTGATAATTGTTTTGAGATATGGAGGTGATAATATCATAGTCGTGCTAGTTGAGTAGTTGTGAATTTGAGAAATACTTGTGTTGAAGTTAGAAAGTCCCGTAGCATGCACGTATGGTTAAAGTTGTGTAACAAATTTGAAGCATGAAGTGTACCTGGCTTGTGCATCCTTATGAGTGGCGGTCGGGGACGAGCGATGGTCTTTTCCTACCAATCTATCCCCCTAGGAGCATGCGCGTAGTACTTAATTTTTGATGACTTCTAAATTTTTGTAATAAGTATATGAGTTCTTTTGACTAATGTTGAGTCCATGGATTATACGCACTTTTACCTTTCCGCCATTTGCTAGCCTCTTCGGTACCGTGCATTGCCCTTTCTCACATTGAGAGTTGGTGCAAACTTCACCGGTGCATCCAAACCCTGTGATATGATACGCTCTTTTACACATAAACCTCCCTATATCTTCCTCAAAACAGCCACCATACCTACCTATCATGGCATTTCCATAGCCATTCCGAGATATATTTCCATGCAACTTCCACCACCATCATCATCATCATGACATGCTTTACTTTTGTCATATTGCAATTGCATGATCTTGTAGTTGACATCGTATTTGTGGCAAAGCCACCATGCATTATTTTTCATACATGTCACTCTTGATTCATTGCACCATCCCAGTACACCGCCGGAGGCATTCATATAGAGTCATATCTTGTAATCATTATGTTGTAATCAATATAAGTGTGATGATCATCATTATTAGAGCATTGCCCAATCAAAAAAAAGAGAAAGGCCAAAAAGAAAAAAAGAAAGGCCCAAAAAAAATAAGGAGAAAATAAAAAGGGCAATGCTACTATCTCTTTTCCACACTTGTGCTTCAAAGTAGCACCTTGTTCTTCATGTAGTGAGTCTCATATATTGTGCTTCAAAGTAGCACCATGATTTTCATATAGTGAGTCTCATAAGTTGTCTTGTTCATACTAGTGGGAATTTTTCATTATAGAACTTGGCTTGTATATTCCAACGATGGGCTTCCTCAAAATGCCCTAGGTCTTCATGAGCAAGCAAGTTGGATGCACACCCACTAGTTTTCTTTTGTTGAGCATTCTTAGCTCTAGTGCATCTGTTGCATGGCAATCCCTACTCCTTGCATTAACATCAATTGATGGGCATCTCCATAGCTCATTGATTAGCCTCGTTGATGTGAGACTTTCTCCTTTTTTGTCTTTTCCACACAATCCCCATCATCATATTCTATACCACCCATAGTGCTATGTCCATGGCTCGCGCTCATGTATTGCGTGAAGGTTGAAAAAGTTTGAGATTATTTGAGTATGAAACAATTTCTTGGCTTTTCATCGGGGGTATAGAAGTTGGGAACATCTTTGTGTGACGAAAATGAAGCATAGCCTAACTATATGATTTTGTAGGGATGAACTTCCTTTGGCCATGTTATTTTGAGATGACATAATTGTTTGATTAGTATGCTTGAAGTATTATCATTTTTATGTCAATATGAACTTTTGTCTCGAACCTTTCGGATCTGAATATTCATACCATGATTAAGAAGATTTACATTGAAATTATGCCAAAGTATCACTCCGCATCAAAAATTCTCTTTTTATCATTTACCTACTCGAGGACGAGCAGGAATTAAGCTTGGGGATGCCTGATACGTCTCCAACGTATCTATAATTTTTGATTGCTCCATGCTACTTTATCTATTGTTTTGGACTATATTGGGCTTTATTTTCCACTTTTATATTATTTTTGGGACTAACCTATGAACCAGAGGCCCAGCCCAGAATTGCTGTTTTTTTGCCTATTTCGGTTTTCGAGGAAACAGAATATCAAACGGAGTCCAAACGGAATGAAACCTTCGGGAACGTGATCTTCTGACCGAACGTGATCCAGGAGACTTGGACCCTACTCCAAGAAGTTTCCGGGGAGGTCACGAGGGTGGAGGGCGCCCCCCTGGGCGCGCCCCCTGCCTCGTGGGCCCCTCGGAGCTCCACCGACGTGCTCCTTCCTCCTATATATACCTACGTACCCCAATAGACCAAAGACGGAGCCAAAAACCTAATTCCACTGCCGCAACTTCCTGTATCCACGAGATCCCATCTTGGGGCCTGTTCCGGAGCTCCGCCGGAGAGGGCATCCATCACGGAGGGCTTCTACATCAACACCATAGCCCTTCCGATGAAGTGTGAGTAGTTTATTTCAGACCTTCGGGTCCATAGCTAGTAGCTAGATGGCTTGTTCTCTCTTTTTGGATCTCAATACAATGTTCTCCCCCTCTCTCGTGGAGATCTATTCGATGTAATCTTCTTTTTGCGGTGTGTTTGTTGAGACCGATGAATTGTGGGTTTATGATCCAACTTATCTATGAATAATATTTGAATCTTCTCTGAATTCTTTTATGTATGATTGAGTTATCTTTGGAAGTCTCTTCAAATTATCCGTTTGGTTTGGCCAACTAGATTGGTAGTTCTTGCAATGGGAGAAGTTCTTAGCTTTGGGTTCAATCTTGCGGTGTCCTTACTCAGTGACAGAAAGAGTTGCAAGGCACGTATTGTATTGTTGCCATCGAGGATAACAAGATGGGGTATTTATCATATTGCATGAATTTATTCCTCCACATCATGTCATCTTGCTTAAGGCTTTACTCTGTTTTTAACTTAATACTCTAGATGCATGCTGGATAGCGGTCGATGAGTGGAGTAATAGTAGTAGATGTAGGCAGGAGTCGGTCTACTTGTCACGGACGTGATGCCTATATACATGATCATACCTAGATAACCTCATAACTATGCTCAATTCTATCAATTGCTCAACAGTAATTTGTTCACCCACCGTAGAATATCTATGCGCTTGAGAGAAGCCACTAGTGAAACCTATGGCCCCTGGGTCTATTCTCATCATATCAATCTCCATTACTTTATTTTACTTGTTTTGCTTTTACTTTTCACTTTGCATCTTTATACCAAAAATACCAAAAGTATTATCTCTATCAGATCTCACTCTCGTAAGTGACGTGAAGGGATTGACAACCCCTAAGCGTTGGTTGCGAGTTGCTACCATTTTGTGCAGGTACGAGGGACTTGCGCCTGACCTCCTACCGGATTGATACCTTGGTTCTCAAAAACTGAGGGAAATACTTACGCTACTGTGCTTCATCACCCCCTCCTCTTCGGGGAAAACCAATGCTAGCTCGAGACGTAGCAGATGCCAGAATGCGATAAAATGTTGAAACTTTTTGTACAATAAGATCTAATAAATTTTCTACTTTGTGGTATATTTTTAGAATTTTTGGAGTTACAGAAGTATGACTGTTCTTGCATTCTTTACAGACTGTACTGTTTTGCAGATTGCTGTTATGGTTGCATTGTTTGCATATGTTTGCTTGTTTAATTATTCTATTTGCGGATAGGAGTATTAAATATGCAAAGGTATTTAGTATGCAATGTTAAGTAATAATTTTATTGATTTTCTACAGTCAAGAATGATAAGGTTTTGCACTAACGTATCTCACGAGTTCTTGTTGAGTTTTGTGTGGATGAAGTTTTTAAGATTTAGGGAAACCTTGATATAGAAGTAATTAAGGAGACACAAAAACTCAAGCTTGTGGATGCCCAAGGCATCCCAAGATAACATTTCAAGAAGTCTCAAGCATCTAAGCTTGGGGATGCCCCGGTAGGCATCCCACTTTTGTTCGTCAACGGGCATCCCACTTTTGTTCGTCAACAATTATCGGTTAGTATCGGTTGAGCCTAAGTTTTTGCTTCTTCACATGAATTGTGCTATTCTTGGAATGTCATTTTATTTTATTTTGCTTGCGGTTTAAATAAAATACTTAGATCTGAAAGTTTTTAAATAAGAGAGAGTCCTCACATAGCTACTTATTTACTTAACTACTCACTTGATCTTCACTTATATCTTTTTGGAGTAGTTTGTATTTTGCTCTAGTGCTTCACTTATATATTTTTGAGCATGTTGTTGTCGGTGCACAAAAGGAGGGGTCCTATTTTGTACCCCTTTACTTGTGCGCGGGCAGTTGGAGCCCCGCCTGCAGCCACACCTAGCGGGGCAGAAGAAGGAAGCAAAGCCACAAGACAACCAGAACAACGCCAAGCCAGAAACACGAAGAGCAGAGGGGCGAGTTGGACTCCCCCAGCAAGGCCCTTGCCGGGGCGGCCTTCGCAGCCCCGCAAGAACCTTGCCGGGGCAACTTGCAAAACATCAACATTGCAGCCACCCTTGAGCCTATGAGTTCCGACGCCATCGACAACATTGGGACCAAGGCTCGGGAGGCACCTCCTTGGTGGCATGCAAATCATTGCGGAAACCAGAAACACACAAGACTAGATGTCGCCCAGAAGATGATGATCCTCGGCAAGATCCTTGCCAAGGATACCCACAAGACCCCCGGCAAGACCCATGACGGGGACGACCAAGATGCCATAGCAAGACCCTTGTAGGGGCCCCGGTAAGTCTCTTGCCGAAAACATCGGCGGGGCCGCAGCCAGGCCCACGTCTGCCAAGACTCCACTGCCGTTCCCATGCAGCTGCCAGCCCACCAGCTAGGCAGGCGCCTGTGTGGCAACGTGCAGCCTCTAGGCTAACTCGACAAGCACCTGCGTGGTGGCATGTAGATCTTCGTGAAGATCCAGCCACCACACCAACTCAGTAGCCATCCAACGTGGTAATACACGCCTCGTCAGTTCAACCACGCATCAAAGCCAGGCGAGGCGACGACAGCTAGGACGAGCTTCCTTGCCGTCCCCGATAAAGAAAGAAAGGCACGTTGGCAGCGCATTAAATGCGTTTGTCCTACGGTGCCAAGTCCCGATGATGAGAAACGTGGTGCCTAGTCCCGACGCTGGCCCTCCATCCTCCGGCGGCTGATGATGTGCTCGATACGCTCTTCGAGCGCCGTGAGGTCCACACCCTCCGGCAAGCTCTCCAGCGTGGTGTTGAGGTCGATGTTGGGGTTCCAGTACGCCATCTTGGTGAGAACCTTGGTCAGGGCACCCTGGCAAAGCCTCCGGGCCTCGTTGGCTAGAGAGGATGCTTTGTTGGAACGGAGCTACTCCAGCGCCTCAAGAACGCCCTTGAAGAACAGGGTCAGCTTGGCATTGGGGCTCGCACCTGTCTCACGGGAATACCTTAATCTTGACATGCCCTCGGCAGCCAGCTGCGTGGTAAGACTCTCTGCGATGCCGGCGAGGCGGTTGACCCAGAGGTTTTCGCCCTTCATGTAATTCTCGTGGTCGGCGGTGTTCTTGCTCCACAGCTGCTTCTCGTTCTCCAGGGCCTTGGTCAGGGTCTCTTCTCGGGCCCTGACCTCCGAAAGTGTCCCCTCAAGACCCTCCAGCTTCAGCTTCAGGTCATTGATGGAGTCATTGGCCTTGGAGAGCAACTCGGCTTTGCCGAGGACCGCGGCCTGCGCCTTCACCAAGGCGCTATTGAGCGTGTCTTTCTCCTTCACCAGCTCCAGGACCTGCTGCTTTAGGTCATCCCGCTCCACCTCCAGCTCCTTCACTCTACCGGTATGGACGAGGGCTTAGGCATCGAGCGCCTCCATGTGCTTCTGCTCCAGTTCCTGTGTTCGTAGCACGAGGAGCTTCTCGACCTCCTCATCCTTGCCACGGAGCATGGCGGCGAGTGCCTCCTCGTGAGAGGCAGGGTCCTCCTCCTTGGAATTCAGCCCGGCCTGGTGCTGATGTTGAGCGGCTTCGTCCTTGGCGGCCTGTTCCTTTGCCGCCTTTTCGGCTTTCTCGACATCGGTGTACTTCAGGATGAGCTCCCATTTGCGCTCAGCCAGCAGGTCCTGAGCGACCTTCAGCGTTCCTGGCGACCTCCCCGATAACGGTGTCGATATACTCCTGGTCCACCGAGGAAGGATCTGGATACCAAGAAGAGAGGATGAGACAGGGCCGAGGTTAAGGTTCAATAAGAAAAAGAAAGAGCGAGGACAGAAAGCAAACGAAGTACCCGCTTCAAGCTGGGAAGAAGTAGCGCCCTCCCCTCTAGCATTTGTTGTCGGGGCAGAGCCCCCGGGACCCAAGTTCATCTCCTCCTCCATATGAGTGGGCTCAGTGGTGGATGCCCTCGCGGGGCGGCGTAGTCGAGGGGGGCGTCGTGTTGGGGGTGGCCCACAGCGGCTCCTTCTGCCGCCGTTCTTCTCCTACGAACCCGACAATGTCAGCATCAAGGATTCACACCCCAATGTTCATTAGTGGAGGAGTGAGTGTGAACTTACGCTGGGGGCTGGGGCGGGGGCAGCGCCAGGGACTGCTATCCGGGCTGCTCTCCACCAACAACGGCATACGCAAAGTACCTGCCGGGGGGTTGTCGCCCGTCAAGGCCGTGGCCTTCTTCACCGCCCTCTGGGCCAACGTCTCCATATCCTTGCGAGAAAAAACAACTCAAGAAAACCGGTGCAGTCTAAAGGGACGGGGATGATGAAGGGAAAGATGCTTACTCATCCTCCACCTCCTCTTCCGCTGCCTTCCTCTTCCTACTTGGGCTGAGAGACCCAAGATCGAAGACGACCTCCGTGTCGATGTCTGCGGGAGGAGGGGAAGGGGATGGAGTCTGGCGACGCTTGGACGAAGTAGAGGCGGTCTCTTTCTTCTTCGCCACCGCGACCTTCACCACCTTCTTCTCTGCCGCGACCCTCGTCAGGCGCACGTACTCCCGGGAGGATGCGAAGGGAACATTCTTGTGGCCCGACGTGGACGTCAGCTCATCTGAGTGGGGGTGTATGTGATAGCCTGGCTTATTAGGGATGATAGACTACTCATATCAATAAGGAATTCCTTTTTTTTCTGGGAGCCCATTCGAAAAGAACTCCAAAGTTAAGCTTGCTTAGCTTGGAGTAATTTTAGGATGGGTGACCGACCGGGAAGTTGCTCCCAGGTGCGCACGAGTGAGGACAAAGTGTGTAGAAAATACTAGTATTGATATGTGGGGCCAGTCTAGATCCTGCCAGGAGTAACGTCCACCGGCGGATTTGTCCGGGGTGTTACATTGCACTAGCGAAAGTACAGACCCTAGGCCTCATTTTCAAGAATTACAATACCGTTTGTGCTCGCTTTTTTTACTTGCTAACTTGCTGTTTTTTATTGTTCCCATTACGAAAATTAATATATACTATCCATATTACACTTGTATCACCATCTCACCGAACTAGTGCACCAATACAAATTACCATTGCATTTGGTTTGTTGGGGACACAAGAGACTTTTTTTATTTGGTTGCAGGGTTGTTTGAGAGAGACCATCTTCATCCTACACCTCCCACGGATTGATAAACCTTAGGCCATCCACTTGAGGGAAAATTGCTATTGTCCTACAAAACTCTGCACTTGGAGGCCCAACACATGTCTACAAGAATAAAGTTGCGGAGTAGACATTAGATTACAACCCAAATGCTACCACAGAAACATCAGGGGGGGAAGATAGGGATTGAAAGAGCCAGCTTCAGCTTCCTGGTCTAAGCACCCCCGGCCTCCATCCTTGCGACGCATGGTACACATCGTTTGCCTCCTGCTCGCCCCTAGTGCCATTGATAAAATGAAGTAATAATATAGTTAAAATAGAGCGAGTGTCCTCTCTAACATTTCATTTCCAATGTAGAAAAAGAAAGTGCTTCTCTTTGTTAGTATATGTTTCATCAACTAGTCCTATTGTTAAAGTTTAAGCATTTCTGCAAACTGGGGTGCTTAATTTTAGTTGATCTGCACAAAAATAGAGATTGGAATGTCTAAAGGCCCCTCCTTGTACCACCGATGCACACTGATGTTCATCACTGGCAGAAGGTATATCAGGGAGACTTGGGTCGATTTCCAGTATGAGGCCTACTGTATGAGACGTCGTAGGGCCCATCTCGCCCTCGCAACATGGCATACTATGATACTATCGCAATATTTTCTTCTATTTATTACTGTATGTTTCATCAACTAGTGCCACTATAATGTAATCATGCATTTTCATTATCTTTGCAAACAGGGCTATTCAGCTGCATTTTGGTGGAACTGCATAAATGTATGGATGCAACTGGCATATATGCAGAGTGCGAGGTGTGCCAAGTAAAAATTACTGACACCAACCATGCTCCATGCACACATTGGCATCCACCACCACTAGTGGGATGTGTGGCGCTCTCTGTGGACGGACCTTTCTCGGCAGCAAATCCTCTAACCAAATACTAGTAGCTTATATTGGCAGTTTTTTAGGGAGTACTCTTTTCTGAAAGAAGCACCAATCTATTTTTCTTTATTTGTACACAGTGTCACAACTTTAACACAAAGGTGCAGAGTTATTTTAGGGTGATTGGCGTAGTACTCGGAGACTGATTGTAAGCATAATTTTCATAGGTCGTCACACTGATTGTAAGCATGAGCAGATGGAAGATTAGGTTATGCGAGGCTTACCTTAAACCCTACCGCCGCCCTTGAAACGAGGCGAGCGTTGAGGAATCCATGGAGAATGGCGGGGAAGCGACGTTGCACCATCCGACCTCTTCTTCTGGTGGGAGAACGAATACTCATGTGGCTCTGGCTGGCTCTGCACCCTCACGAATGGCATACCATACTCGATCGATTCATTATCCTCTGGATGCTCGACCTTTGACTTGTATGCCCACCACCTCCGCCGGACTTTCGCCTAGGGCGAATCTGTCTGCTCCATCACCTAGAGGAGATACTCGATGAACTCAAAGGACTGCGACGTGACTGCCACCGTGGAGTACATCGCCGCCCTCATCGCTGCTGTCTCGCTCTTTCACATACATTGCCACATGGCCCTCACCGTCCCCGAAATCTCCCACTCATTGTCAGACCAAGTAAGGATCTCCTTCAACCTGGCCAACTTTGCCTGGCCGCCGCCGGTGATCTGCCTGATTCGCTGCTGCACCGTCTCCATGGATGTCCTTCTGAGAGGTCCGGTGCTACCTTTGGAAGATGGCAAGAGAGACGGTGGTCTTGCAATAGAGAAGAGGGATAGGCGAGATGGTAGTTTTGCAATGGAGAAGATGGAGAGCAGAGGGGTGGTTTTGCAATGGATAAGAGGAAGAGGCAAGACGGTAGTTTTGGAATGGAGATGATGGAGAGGACAGGAGGTGGTTTTGCAATGGAGGAGAGGGAGAGGAGCGTGCGGCAGCAATTTATGATTGGACGAGAGGGCGGCGCACAGTGACTGGATCAAAATCAAAATCAATTTAACCTTCAATTAAGAAAGCGACCCCACATTAACTAGTCTCCCTTTTATTTTGGGTCATAATTGACCATGATTTTCACAAATAAAATATATGTTATACATTGCAAAAATAATATAATTTGAAAGTACATTCAGATACGAACCAAACGATACCATTTTTGGTGACATGCATTCACATTTTGCTTGTCAAATACAGTATGTGGTCAAACTTTGACCCAAAATACACAAAACAAATAATACTTCCAAGACCAGCGCTGCTCCTCTCCTCTTAAACCACCGCCTCTCCTCTCGTGTTCCAATTTAAATCCAGCGCCTCTCCTCTCCTCTTCCATTTCAAAACCAGCATTGATCCTCTCCTATTCTAATCCAAAACCAGCGCCGCTACTCTCCTCTTCCATTCAAAAACCACCGCCAGCAAGTGAAGGTGCTGTGGAGAAGTAGATCGATGGAGGAGTACAACCTATACGTGTGGATCGCAGACGGTGACCCTGTGAAGCTAGCTATGATGTTGGAGATACTGTCTTGGTTTGACAATAAGGACCAACTAGCAGCGACGGAGACATCCATGGCCAAATATCTGCAACAGAGTGAAAAGGTGGTGATACTCCTTAAGGGAGTCACGCTGGAGTACATAGAGCTGCTCCTTTGGGCCATGGAGCAAACAGATTGACCGAATCCGATCGTGAGGCAGTGGTGGTGGGAGTATCGATCCCAGATGGAGCATCCACCAGAGATTGAAGGATCGAGTTGTCGGCATCCTGGGAATGGGGGTCCCCAGACTTGCCTGCCTGTGGCCCACGGTGTGGCTCCACCAGCGGCCATGTACGGCCCATCTTCACCAGCAAACACTCCAGACCCTCGCGAGGAGCCAAGCCTCGCAAGGCGGACACGGCAAGACCTCCTCGGGGGCGGCCTCACTAGGCTGGCTCACGAGGGGTGGAGAGATCAAGACAAGGGGTGCCTCGTGCAGTTCCTGTGACGCAAGCAATGATGACCAGGGCTAGGCGGGCGCCAGTGCGCGCAGTGTCCTCGTTTCCTCTTTGGTGCTAAAGAGGCAAGCGCGGGCGCGGTGTCCCAAGGAGTCAAGCAAAGGTTTCCATATCGGTGCAATGAGACCAAGACCAGCAGGACGGTAGTACGGAGGTCACCCTGCAGCCCAGGACAACATCATCACCAGAGCCTTTAGTAGGCGAAGACCATCTTTTGTCAGGATAGCTTGTACTAGCTGCCCCCCTTCAAATTGGTCATTGTCGGATCCCTTCCCGCATAATATTCGGGAAGAGGATCCGCACCTCTATATATAGGGCTAGCCACCATCGTAGGGAGGCTTCTCATCTTGGACTAGATCCATTCCACCAAGGAAACAACACAAACTCGCCAAGAAAAAGAGCACCTCTCCTCAGGAGGCTATTCTTCCCTTGTAACTGTTCATCCTCAGCGCAAGAGGCAATCCACCACACCACACTGGAGTAGGGTATTACACCACATCGGTGGCCCGAACCAGTATAAATGTTGTGTCCCTTTGTTCTGCGAGTTTGACGCACTAAGCCTTGAGATCACGGTGAGGGCGTAACTAGAGGGAGGAGAAACCTTCATGCGCACCCGAGTGTTCGAACCTCAAGGGTTTTCCCGGAAACCGAAATCCAGAATTTGGCGTGCCAGGTAGGGGTGCACCGAAGCCTCTCTTTCGTCAGCAGACCCGCCAACACTCTACAGTGCCGATGTCCGGTGATCCGAGGGCTGCCACCGATCACTGGGCAGCCTGGCCAGCCCGGGCAGCGTCGTCCGCCTAAGAAGACCTCATCTCTGCGCTCCAGGTGGCACGCGCACGGCTAAACACCGCGGGGCGCGGGCGGCGTAGTACGACGCCTTCCACCCTTAGCCCGCGGTGTGCACGGGCCGCCGCAAGGGCCTCAAGCTACGCCACATCGACGGTGCCGCTCTCCCAACGGGAACAAGCAAACATGAAGGCCACACTCACAGTGGTGCGGGAGCTGCTGCGATACCGACTGATGGAGAGCCGTCGAGATGCATTGCTGGAGCGTATTGCCAAGATGCTGGATGCCGCAGCCAGGGGTACATGGCCTTTATGCTCCTTTATTACTCCTCAGGCTACGGCCAGATCGCACAGTGGGCCTCATCGCGCCCGCACGCCCCCGGGCTCACCAGTAGGTTTCGTCAGCACCAGCGCAACCAGCAGCGCGGGACACCCAACCACACATGTGCCTCCCCCAATGCGTGCAGGCGTAAGCAGTGCCACCCACTGTCCCGGCGGGATGCCGCCCTACCATCCTGGCACGCTGAGCCAAGCGACGTGGAGCGTAGGGAACCTCGACAAGGTTTCCGGGGCGACGGCCCTGGAGGCCTATGTGCCCCGCATGATGGACCAGGAGTACACACCGGAAGATGACCCCGGTTCATTCCTCGAGCCGGGTTGGGAAGAGGAGACGCTGGAAGCTGATGCCTTCCAGGAGCCACCCGGGAGCCTCGCCGACCACGCCGGCAAACAACACCTATAGGGTACCACTAATCTCTCAGGAGCAGGCTTACACTAACCATGGGTCGCAAGTGAATCAGGTCGCAGCGGTGGACGACGGCCCCAACACGGGCCCTACTTCCACCAGGGGAAGCGCATTGGGGGCTGCAGGGGAGGGCCGGGAAAGGCCCCTCCCCGCATCGAATGGAGCAAGGCGTCGCCCGGAGGTAGGTCTTCTGCCGGGGAGGCACCGTGAGCCTTTCCCCAGGCAGAGGGCCCGTGGTCACCGAGGGCACCGCTAGTGTCCCCTTTGCCCCTTGGCATCATCCTGGTTTCCTGACGCCCCAACGGTGGTCGAGGGTGGTGCAAGGCGGGGTCCTCGTCTGACGATATGAAGCAAGCCTAATTCCTGTGAAGGTCTCTGCTCGTGACACTGTCGTGTAACAATGAGTGGAGCTATACACGCACCAGAGTCTCCGAAGTGCCGCCCTTGGGCCTCGGGCGCTCCCGCCCACGTCCTAGTGGAAGCACCATGCTCCGCGCTGGCCGTCGACACTGTCCCCCAATGACTATGCTCACAGCCTGTGAAAGCACTTAGCTCCTCGCTGGTGAGAAGACCCGAAGACTCCAAGACAAGAAGACTAGCTAAGTGCCGGACACAGCCATTTGCTTTCGACCTCTTTTCTGTAGCCTAGACTCGCAACTTTTGATCTTGAATATGAAGGTGCATTTCCATTAGCAATCGCGGGGGGGCATCCTTTCTTGTTCTCGTTGATTTCGTTAATTTCTGGATTCGTGTTTTGTTTGAGATTTACGACTGCAGTCTTCCCCCAATTCGAAGACCTCGCGAGCGGGGGCTGGCAGCGGCGCACACGCACTATGAACGCATCTCGCCATTACTAGAACTCGCTTCTCGCGGTCCCTCTCGGGTGGACTAGGGGACCTCTCAGGAAACCAAAACCTCGCAAGCTCGTGAGGGGCTCCTCTCAGAAGGAATGCACGTCCGCAACCGCCGAACTAGTTTGAAGCCCAGCTAAAGCGTAGTAAGTTACGGGATCAAGCCCGCAAGGGGAGTCGCGAGCACCCAAAAGCACGCTTTAAGCCTAGCCTAAGTATTGAAGTGGTTGTCTATTTACATGAGGGGCTTCCCCTCTCCAAAATGATCTTACACTGTGAGGGGCCGTACCCAAGCTTTTTGCATGCGGGTTCAAAATAAAGGAGCGAGGGCTCAGCCGGACATATCGCTCGCCTCGTTCCCCGAATCTCTCCCGGACAGGCTACTGGTGCCGTCACTGTCTCTGTTTCCACTGCCATCATCCACACCGCCATCAGCCGCGCCTCCATCGACCACGTCGCCCTCATCCGTCACGACCACCACCGCTGTCAGATTTCGGGTTCCAGCAAAACCCTTGACGTTCGAACACTGGGTGCGCACGGAGATCTCTCCCCTTCTTTAGCAAGCGCACATCATGATCTCACGGCCTAGCATGTCGAACCCAAAGAACAAGAGACACAGTGTTTATACTGGTTCGGGCCACCGATGTGGTGTAATACCCTACTCCAGTGTGGTGTGGGGATTGCCTCTTGGGTTGTGGATGGATAGTTACAAGGGAAGAACAACCTCCTGAGGAGAGGTGTTCTTGTGCTTGGTGAACTTGTGTGGCTAAGGATGATCTGGATGATCTCTCTCTCTCTGGATCAATGGCCTCATACTATGGTGGCTACTCCTATTTATAGAGGCCTTGGTTGTCACAGCCGTAGAATTTGTTTGTAATTAGTTGCATCAGCACCCATGCATCATGTCTAAAATTTATTTAAAAGTTGAAATGGGGACTGTTAAACCTTAGCAGCAAATGAATTTCAACTAGGTTCAACTTAAATCTTTTCAATGAACCCAAAATGCCCTTTAAAAATGTTCATCATTTTTGAATTGCTTTTGGCACCTGTGACAAAAATGGTGCACATTTTTCTAGCTCAATTTGGATTTTTGAATGAACTCTTTAAGTATTTGAATTTGGGCATTTGATTGCTATAAATAATTAAAAATGCCCAAATAGTTCTAGAAGTGGTTGAGGGCTGTTGGAAATATTTCCAAATGTGCCCACAAGTCATTTCAGGAATTTTGGAAATGGTTTGGTCTTTGAACTAAATCAAAACATAATAGCAAAAATAGGAAAACAGAACAAATTAAGAAAACAGAGAGAGAGAGTCACCTGGGCCACTTACCTGGCGCGGCCAGCTGGACGGCCCAGCCCACTGGCTGGAGCGGTTGTCTTCAACCTCTGCCAGTAGGCAGAGGCGTGTCGACGCGTGCGCGCCCAAGGCCTCCACCTCATCTCTGCCTGCTCGCCCGGATGCCTCTGGACGGCGCCATGCACTCCCCCCGGGCCCCCTCCCTCTCTCTCGCTTCCATCCCCTCCTCTCCCTCACTCTGTTCCGCGACGGCCGACGCGGCCATGGAAGCGCCGCCGTGAACCACCACGCTCCCCAACCCCCTCTCGCCTTCCCGTGTTGCATGGAAGCTCCGCCACCGTCGCCCACGCCTCCTAGACGACCCATAGGACGCCGGACGCACCGCACCACGACCATGGTGTTGTCTTCAACCTCTCGGCTGACGATGACCGCACGCCGTCACCAACCCTTCCCCGAGCCCGCTGAGACGCGTACTGCAACGGTCGTGAGCTCCTCCCCCGAACCCCCCTCTTCTCCGTCTCGTTTGCATGCCGTAGCGCCATTCCCCACCGTCACCGAAGCTCGCCGCCGTTGCGCTTCATCGCCACCGTGGCTAGAGCGAACGTAGCTCGAAGCCGAGCACACCACTGTGCTCAGTGCGGCTCCAGGAGCCCGTAGTGCCCACCAGCTACTCCCCACGTGCCCCTAGCTCCAACCCGAGCACGCCCGTAGCTCCGGCTGCCGCCCAAGTGGTCGCTGCCGTAGTTCCCGATCTCTCCTCACCTAGCGGCCTGCTCCGTTGGATGCGGTGCACATCCAGCAACCCGTAGGGCCAAACCGCGAGCCCAATGGTTGCCAGATAGCAAAACTCGATGCCTCCGCCGTGCGAAATGGTTGCCGCCGGCCAGATTCCGGCGAGGCCGACGTGGAGACATCATTAGTTGCTAATGAGCCCACTAATGACCCCTGTAGAGCCACTGACGTGTGGGACCCTGTGACTAATTAGGTTAGTCTAATTTTTTGTTAAGTTTAGTACTAATATGTGTGGACCCCATGTGTCAGCTTTGACTTTGGTCAAGTCAACATTGACCGGTCCCACCTATCATCCACACAAACCAGCCCGAGACACTAACGTGCCGACCCCACATGTCAGGTTTGACCTGGACCCGACCTGTTGACTGGATGATGTCATAGTGACGCACTGATGAGGTCATAAATACTTTTCTGGATTTTAAATAAATCAGAAATGACTTGTTTAATTCAGAAAATGTCCTAAACTTCTAAAAATCATAGAAAATCAACCGTAGCTCAGAATTAAATAAATTATATATGAAAAATTATCAGAAAAAAATCCAATCTATCCATATGTGACATTTTCATGCATGTTAGAACAACTTATAGCTGCTGAAT
Source organism: Triticum dicoccoides (assembly GCF_002162155.2). NCBI lineage: Eukaryota > Viridiplantae > Streptophyta > Magnoliopsida > Poales > Poaceae > Triticum > Triticum dicoccoides. Next base: position 206,781,513 of record NC_041386.1, on the reverse strand, counting down.
TGGACAAATCAATAAATGGCATTTGAAATGCCTTACATGGAGTTTGAATTTGAACCTTTGGTTCAAACCAACTTCATTTAATCTGGTTGCTATATGCATTAGCCCAAACACCAGCATGTTGCCATGTCATGATCATACATCATATTGTTGCATTGCATTGATTGTGTTCTTTTTGTGTTTGCTGGTGATTGTCCCCCCTCGGTAGACGTATGTTTCGACGATGTGATCAATGACACCGATGAAGAGTTATATCATCTTCAGAAGTGCCAGGCAAGCAAAACCCCCTTGTTCATTCCGATACAATCCCACTCTCTCGCTCCTGCTCTCTTTTACTTCATTAGGACAACAACGATTCAACTGTTACATGATGCGGTAGTTGAACCCCTTTCCTCTGCATGACCTGTCATTGCCACAGTAAATAGATGAAACCCACTAGTATAAGTAGGAGTTGTTTGATCCCTGATGTGCCTACTCATTCATGCCTGTTTGTCATGCCTGCTACTGCTTAGAGTTGAGTCAGGTCTGATTCATCGGGGATGAATTGGAATGGCGATGAACATGTCCTACTTTGTGTGAGCTAAGTGTGTGAACACGATTTGGTAAAGGTAGCGGTGAGACGCCATGTAGGAGTACATGGTGGGTTGTCTCATTGAAACCGTCCTCAGGAACTGAATTCTGTGTTTGTGATCCATGAACAGCTACTACCACTCATTGGGATCCTTAATTGACCCTCTCGACTTATTAACTGCTCTAGTCCTCTGTCCAGGAGTTGCAACTAGTTTCTGGTGTTTATAGGATACGTGTTGGTGGCCGTGCGTAGCGCTGACCCTAGGGGTGGGCTATGATGCGGTAGATACACCGTGGAACGGTGTATCGGGCGCCCGTTTGGTGTCTCGGGGACCCTGCACACATTGTTTGGGGCTGTTAGCAAAACTCCGGCCGAATCTCCTCGCGGATGGAACCCGAATAGGCGATAAACCTAGACTAGAGACTTGTGTGGTTAGTCAGGTCATGGCCGACACCCTCGCCGGGCTTCCGCTTGAAGGTTGTCGAGATACATGACGTGTATATGGTGATAAGTGGTGGGAGCGTGTGTGAAGAAGTACACCCCTGCATGGTTATCATTATCTATTCGAATAGCCGGATTCCTCGGATATGGAAACTTGGACCCCTTGCATAGTTCATAGACAGGTGAAAGTGGATACTCTAAAATGCACAAGATAAGCATGAGTGCTATGGATGGCGTTCTCGTAGGGAGACAGGAACGGATCCATAGTGGTGTATTGATATGGTGAATATGTGGACTCGTGTGTGCCACCTCAAAAGAGTTACTTACAGTCGTAGTTTAAGATAGCCACCGAGTCAAAGCTGGCTTGCTGCAGTTAAATTCCACCCCCTTGTTGATACCGATGCATATGTAGCTAGTTCTGATGTAAGTCTTGCTGAGTACTTTTGTACTCACGTTTGATTAATTTATGTTTTGTAGAGAGACTTCAGTCTCGCTACTAGTTTCGCGTGGACTTCGACGTTTAGCTTGATACCTCAGCTACGGTCTTGTGCCCTCAGCAGGATCTGGTAGACAGTCAGGTTTCTTAGCCTTTTTCATTTGTAGATGTTTGTACTCAGACATGTTAATCTTCCGCATGTGCTTTGATTTGTATGCTATGATTGTTCAGTCATGAGACCCATATTTGTAATATCTCGCTCCTCGGAGCCTAATGAATAAATATTTGAGTCATAGAGTTATGTTGTGATGCCATGTTGTATTTACACATATCGAGCATATTGTGTGTATGATTGAAATGCTTGGTATGTGTGGGATTCGACAATCTAGTTGTTCATCCTTGGCAGCCTCTCTTATGGGGAAATGTAGTCTAGTGCTTCCATGAGCCATAGTAGTCCGCTACAGCCCAGTTCACCGGAGTCCTGCTAGCCCAGCACTACTGCTCAGGACACTTGACTGGCCGGCATGTGTTTCACTTCGTTCCTATGTCTGTCCCTTTGGGGAAATGTCACGTGGTGACATCCGGAGTCCTGCCTAGCCTGCTATAGCCCGGGTTCCCCGGAGTCCTGTTAGCCCAGTGCTACAGCCCGGATTCACACGCTGTTGACCAACATGCTCGATGTGATTCATGTATGTCTGTCCCCATAGGTTGGTGCCGCTTTGGGTTCACGACTAGCCATGTCGGCTCGGGTTCTCTGTCATATGGATGCTAGCGAAGTGATATGAGGTGTTACCGGCTAGATCGATGTGACTTGGAATCGGGGTCCTGACACTGGCCCTCTTCCCAAATATTGAGTGCGAAGGGATCCCATAACGGCCAAATTTGAAGGGAGACAACTAGTATAAGTTATCCTGACAAAAGTAGTCTTCGCCTGCCAAAGGCTCTGGTGGTGACGCCGTCTTGGGCTCTACGGTGACCTCCATCCTGCTGTCCTGCTGGTCTTGGTCTCGTTGCACCGGTATGGAAACCTTTGCCTGATGACTCGGGACTCCTCGCCTAAGCTTGCCTCTTTTGCACCAAAGAGGAAACCAGGACACTAGGCCTGCTGGCGCCCGCCTGGCTCTAGTCGTCATGGCTTGCGTCATAGAAACCTCGCGAGGCGGGTCCTGGCCTCGGCGACGTCGGAGGCGTCGATGTCGGTGCCGATGGGGCCATGCAGGCTCTGCATTGTGGCCTATAGGGGGTCAGGCGGGTTGGCCTGACCCGCTGCGGTCCTAGCTTCGGCATCCTTCCTCGCCGCGCCAAATGAAGAAGCAGCGCTGGTGTCGGTGACGAAAACCTCTACGTAGAGGTCCATTGCCCCGGTGGGAACATCACCGCCGAGGGAAAGGGGGGAGTCGGAGAAGTCGAGCACCTCCCTGGGGTACTTGTCGGCCGCAGGCGCGTCGGAGATGTGCAATGCGGCAAGGAGATGACGAGCACGTCGATGACATCGTGCGCCAGCGTGATGCGCTCGTCAGAGTCGGAGTAGAGCCCGATCGAAGCATGCTTCCGGCCAGGACCTTGAGCTGCCTCACGATGGGCTCAAACTGTCGCGGTGGGCGCACAGTAGATGCCATGGGACGGCATGAGCGAGTGCGGGACGCAAGACATACCCAAGTTCGGGGCTCTCCGGAGAGATAACACCCCTAGTTCGGAGAGATAACACCCCTTGAGATGTATCAGGGAGGAAGAAAGGCAGGCCGAGGTTTGGGCTGCTCTCTCCCTGTATGTGGGTGTTCTTCTACTGCGTTCCTCACCCTCCTACATGGAGGCCTCCTGGGGAGTTTCATAGGTCAACCCCCCAGGGGTACAATGGTAATGTTGCAGGGCCGCGGGGCCGGGTTGTCAGTGTCTGGGGACCCGGTGCTGGGACCCGCCGGGTACCAGGTCTCGCCGGGTTACCCGGGCGCGGGGACCGTGGGGTATAGTGGCACTGTTGGCCACCTTGTCGATCGTCAGGGCATGGCCAAGTCGGGTCAGCTATAGTGGCGCTCCGTCAGGTCGTCGCTTGCTGGCGTCATGGGTGACGACGGGTGCACTGCTACCATGCCAAGGTTGGTCAGCGGGTATGTGGGGGGCACTGTTGCCTCGTCCGGCTGACCAAAGGCATGGGCAAGACACTTTGGCTTCAGTCATCAGTTGGTGGTGACTCGTCCCATCATACGGCTGGGATGGGGCGGCCGCTGACCCTTGGCCGGGTTGGAGTACACGCCAAGGGGTGTTGGCTTGTTGGGTAAGTCTTGGTGTGCCGGGCTCGGCCGCCCTGGACTAGCTTGTCGAAAAAGTCTTACGAATTAGGCCGGGTAGAGCGGGCTTGGCCGGGTCGAGCGACTCGGCCGAGCGCGAGCCGTCTTGACGGGTGATGCCGGCCCCGTTGTTTTTTGAAAGGATCCGGGTTCCGTTGCCTGCCCGGGGTCCATCCCCCCGACAGTGCTAAAGGGGCAAGCGCAGGCGAGGAGTCCCGAGGCATCAGGCTAAGGTTTCCATATCAGTGCAACGAGACCAAGACCAGCAGGATGGCATGACGGAGGTCACCGTGGAGCCCAAGACTGCGTCACCACTAGAGCCTTTGGCACACGAAGACCACCTTTAGTCAGGATAACATGTACTAGTTGTCTTCCTTCAAATTTGGCCATTGTGGGATCCCTTCCCTCTCAATATTTGGGGAGAGGACCAGGGCCTCTATAAATAGGACTAGCCACCACCGTAGGATGCAGCTGATATTGGATCGGAGCCATTCCATCCATAGCCTCACACAAGTTCACAAAGCACAATAACACCTATCCTCGGGAGGTTGTTCTTGCCTTGTAACTATTCATCCTCAGCCCAAGAGTCAATCCACCACACCACACTGAGTAGGGTATTACACCACATCGGTGGCCCGCACCAGTACAAATCTCGTGTCCTCTTGTTCTCTGGGTCCGTCGAGCTAGGCCGTGAGATCATGATGTGCGCTAGCTAGAGGGAGGAGAGATCTCCGTGAGCACCCTAGTGTTCAAACCTCATGGTTTTTACCAGAACCCGAAATCCGACATTTGGCGTGCCAGGTAGGGGTGCGTCGGAGCCTCTCTTCCACTAGTTGATCCTTCGACACTCCACAATTCCCATGTCCGGCGACCCGAGGACCAACGCCGACTGCTGAGCAGCTCGGCCAGCCTAGGCGGCATTGTCTGCCCAAGAAGACCACAACCCTGCGCCCCAGGCGGCACGCGCACCGCCAACCGCTCCGGGGCACGGGTGGCGCGGTCAAACACCATCCACCCTTACTCCACGACAAGCGCGGGCAGCCGCAAGGGCCTCAAGCTATGCTCGGGGCCATGACGCCGCACTCCCGACGGGACCAAGAAAACAGGAGGGCCGCGCTCACGGTGGCTCACGAGCTGTTGCGATGCCGGCTGATGGAGAGCGGCCAGGATGCCTTGCGGGAGCATGTCGCCGAGCTACTGGATGTCACATCCTCGGGAGCACCGCCCTTCTGCTCCCTGCTTACGCCTCATGCCGCGGCCAGGATGCCTTGCGGGAGCGTGTCGCCGAGCTACTGGATGTCGCATCCTCGGGAGCACCGCCCTTCTGCTCCCTGCTTACGCCTCATGCCGCGGCCGGATCGCATGGCGGGCCTCGCCGCACCCGCGTGCCCCCGTGCACGCCAGGAGGTTTCATCGGCACCGGCGGGACCAGCAGCAACGGACGCCCAATCGCACCCGTGCCACCTCGGATGAGCGGGGGCACGAGCATTGCCACCCGCGGCTCTAGCGGGATGCCGCCCTACCATCCTCAAGACGGCGGGCTGGGCCGGGCAACATGGAGCATGGGGCACTTCGGCGAGGTCTTCGGGGCGACGGCCTCGGAGGCCTACTTGCCCCGCATGATGTACCAGGATTACGCGCTGGAAGACGACCCTGGCTCGTTCCTCGAGCCAGGCTGGGAGGAGGAGGCGATAGAAGCTGAGGCCTTCCAGGAGCCTTCGAGGAGCCTCACCAACCATGCGGGCAACAGTGGCAGACGGTGGCCCAAGCTCAAAGGCCTCCCTTCCACCAGGAGGAGCACACTGGGGGCTGCAGGGAAGGAGCCGGGAGCAAGGCCCCTCCCCGCATCACGCGGAGCAGGGCGTCCCCCGGAGGTAGGCCCTCTGCCGAGGAGTTGCTGGTGAGCCTTCCCACGGCAGAGGACCTGTGGTCGCCGAGGTCGCCATTGGCGTCCCTTTGCCCCTTGGTTCACCCTGGTCTCCGGACGCCCCAATGGTGGTCGAGGGTGACGTAAGGCGGGGCCCTCGTCCGACGATTTGAAGTAAGGCTCGCGCCTATGAAGGTCTCCGCTCGTGACACTCTCACGTAATAATGAGTGGGGCTGTACACGCCCCGGAGTCTCAGGAGTGCCGCCCTCGGGCCTCGGGGGCTCCCTCCCACGTCCTAGTGGTACCACTTAGCTCCGCGCTGGTTAGAAGACAAGTAGACTAGACTAGGTGCCGTACGCGGCCATTTGCTTTTAATCTCTTTTCTATAGCCGTGTTTTCTGGCTTTGGATTTAAGTTTGAAGTTGAATTTTCATTGGTGTGCACGGGGGCTGCCTTTTCTCGTTTGTACGATTTCTTGCAATCTAGTTCCTTGCCTTGATTCGGAGTTCGCACCTGCTGCCCCCCCTCGTGAGCGGGGGCTGGTTGCGGCCCTCTCGGACGGATCGGCAAGCCCCTCAGAACCTCGCGACCTGACGAGTCGGTCTCGAACTGGCCCTGACTACGGTAAACTGCAATAGTAAGCTAGCGGTGGGACTCACGGGCTCATAAAAACACATCTCCGTCTTGGCCTAAGGAATAGAAGCAATAATCTATTTACATGAGGGGCTCCCCCTCCCAAAATGCTCTTACAACTTTCAGGGCTGTGCCCGAGCTTTTGCATGCAGGGTCGGCAACAAGGAAGCATGGGCTCAATCAGACATGTCACTCACTGTATCCTCCGGGACGCCCTCAGACGCATTGCCGGCAAAGCTATCGCCATTGCTGGCATCGCTGTTTCCATTACCGGTGCCGCCCTCACCATCGTCGACCACTTCGCCTTCATCCACAGCGACCACCACCGCGTCGTCCTCGGAGGTGAAGGGCCTGACTGGAGCATCCACATTGTCCTCTACCCAGCGCGCTAGGTCGCCCCGGATGGCCTCGGGAACAGGGGCAATGGCGGCGTCAAAATTGAAGTAGGGGTAGGTGTTCTGGAGGTGGCTGAAGACGCGGGAGAACGCGCGCCTGAGCAGGCCGCGGCTCCTCTCTTCAACAAGCTCGCGAGCCCTCTCGGATTGATTCTCCAGGCGTGTCACCAAATGGGTGAAGAAGAGGAGGTGACTGGCGTAATCGTTCGAGTGGGGATGAGGGGCATCTTCGTCATAGATGGTGCCCAGAGACGCGTTGGCTCTGATCCTGAGGCTTTGGATCATAGGGCCACGCGCTCCAGCGTCCTCCACTGGAGCGCTTCCTCCCTGCTCTGCTGCATGGAGGACTCGGCGCTGGCGACATGCTACTGAAGAGAAAGCAGCTCAGCATGGGCAGAAGCCAGCTCAGCTTGCACTGAGATCAGGGCGGCTGCAGCGAATTTCTCATGCTCTCCCGCCTTAGCCAACCCTGACTTGAGGGCAGTAGTCCTGCCCACAGCTTCGGCTTCCACGAGCTTCATCTTTAGGTTGTAACGGCCCAGAAGATCCACGCGAGCCTCGGCCACCCGGCGATCGACCTCCTCCTGGACCTTGGCCTTGCGCACGCTGACAGCATCCTCCGCTTGGGCGACTTGGCGCTCCCTCATCTCCAACTGCTCAAGCTCAAGGTTGCGCTCCTTGGCTTCCAGCACGAATGCTTCCTCGCGCTTCAGGATCTCTTCCTCCTCGGCAGGCATCCCCTTCATCGATGCTAGGGCGGCCTTGCGCGCCTCCACTTGCTGCTCCAAGGAGGCACTCTAGGCTTGGAACTCCCACGCGCATTTCTCCGCGATCTCGCGGCGATGATCAGCTTCCCGGGCTTCTTCCAAGGCTCGAGCGCAGGCCTCACGCGAGGTCGCAAGAGACACCTCGGGCTTTGCATTATCAAGCTCGCACTGGTGGCGCCCGAGGTTGATGGCCACCTTCAGTTTATGCCGCTCCTCCATCAGCCGAAGACCCTCGGCCTCGAGGCGCGCGTGTACATCCACGAGTTCTCCGCTGAGCCGGCTCATAATGCCCATCGCCTCCCGAAAGAGCTCGTGGCGGACGACACTCCGTTCGTGCGCAAACTTATGCGCGCGGCCGATCCCATCCTCCACAGCGGGGGTCGCCGACGGGATCCGAAGCGGCTCTCCCCCTTTCCGCAGGGGGCTAGGGGCTAGCGCCCCTCCCCCAGGTCACCGACTGGGCTTCGACCGGAGCCCGGTTGAGTTGAGGCTCGCCACTCAAAGAAGAAACCAAGAACGAAGCCATCCAGCCGCCGTCTACAACTAGAAGAGATGGCAGGAGCACGGGCTCGAGGCGCCAAGCTAGCGTGTCTGCCTCTCCGGCCGATCTCGCGCCGGGGGCGGCATGCTGGCTTGGAACGCTCAAGGCCAGTGGGAGATTCCAGGCAGGAGGAGGTTGCTTCCCGGCAGGCTTCACGGCCTTAGTAGATGGGATCCTGAAGAGCCACCATCAGGAAGGGAAGGAGCACTCAAGTAATTACAAAGCTAAGGTACTTCCTATGTTTCAACGGTAGGAAGGCGCCACTGCTGCAGCTTGGGGACCCCTTCCTTTTGCGGAGTGCATCGAAGTCTACACGGAGCTGGCCAAAGCGTCGGACATGGCGACCAGCGCAGAGCGCGGCTGGTGAAGCACCCGAGGAGGCATTCTCAGGAGCACCAAGCTGGGGAGAGCCATCGGGTTCCGCCTCGTGATGACCTACTGAGGCCTTGGGAGATTTGGCCTCAGGAGCAGCGGATTGGGCCGCCCCCTCAACTGCCACCCTAGAGAGAGAGTCACGTGCTCCCAGAGATGGCTACTCAGGAGCCACGGGCGGTGTCGACACCTCGGCAACTGCGCCTCCGGCCTCCAGTGGTGCTTGCCCCCCTGCGTCCACTCTTGGGGCAAGTTCGGCACCCGCGACAAGGTGGGGAACCACGGCGACGGGGTTCTCGCGGGACCCCTCAAGGCCGACTCGACGCAACCCCCATTCGTCAAAGGGGGGCATCTGCCCCACGAACTCCACCCTGTTTGAGCAGCAGTACAAGAGATAGCCCTCCAGTGGCATATCAGCTAGCGAGGGATCGCTCGCCAGGACCTCGAGCGGAAGCCTTGACTCCTGAAGCCTCATGCGATCTTGGCTGACAGACAGGGCCCACATCGGCTGGGAATGGTGCTGAAGTGGGGTGACTCGGCATTGGAGGAACTCCTTCATCACCATGGGCGCAGTCAAGCAAAGATCTTTCAGCCTCTTCAACCGGAGCCAGACGAAGGCGAGGCGGGGGCTCGCAAGCTTCTCATGATCTCAGCCGAAGCTGGGGACATCGGGCGCCGACGGAGGCAAGAGAAAAGGGTTGAGCACTCCGACGTCCACATACACCGACCGCGTCCGGAACCCGCTCGTAGACGGCGGGAGTTTAAAGTCAATCCCCGAGCCGGTCGTCGTCACCACGGCCTGGAAGCTCAGGCACCCCGAGCATTGCCGGGGGTCGGTCAGGTGCAGCGAGAAGAAATGGCGCAGAAGGGCCATAGAGGGGGCGATGTCCACCATGGCCTCACAGACAAAGGCAAAGACGGCAAGAAGGGTGAAATATTGGGGATGTTGGTGCAGCATATGAATCTGGTAATGGGAAAGCACAACGTTGAAGAAGGCGGAGAATGGAGGGACCAGGCCGGCCCATAGGGCAACGATGACGAATTGGACCTCAGTGGCTATTCTAACGATAGAAGCTCGGGACGCAGGCTAGGCCACCGTCCCTCCCCATTCATTGAAGCTGGTGGCGAGCACAGGGCGCACCTTGTCCATGGCCCCCCGATTGAGCACCCGCGATCGGCCGACGACGGGCTCAACGGTCAGAGGTGGGCTGGCTGAGGACAGGGGCTTGTTCCCTTTCTCCGTTCGGTTCTGCGCCATGGCGATTGAGAGGACTGAGCTCAGGTCGGATTGGGAGAGGAAGTTGAGTTTCGAAGAAGCGGAGGTGTTGGGGAGTGCGTTGCCAGCAATGGGGAAATAACTATGGAGGACGCCGTAGCCGCCTAGCCAGGCGGATATCAAGGATGCGTGGGGAAGCGGGGCTGCCCACGTCCAATCGATCGCCACGCGTCGAGCGGGGCCACAGGGGATTGGGGCCCGCGGCGCTCCGCACTTGCCCTTTGGCTTCGCCTCGAAGCCAAGTCCGTGCGCGCCTTGGGCTTGGGGGCGACTGTTGGCGTCCTGGGAATGGGGGTCTCCAGACTTGCCTGCCTGCGGCCCGCGGCATGGCTCCACCAGCGGCCCTGTGCGGCCCATCTTCACTAGCAAATACACAAGATTCTCACGAGGGGCCAAGCCTTGCGAGGCGGACGACACAAGACCTCCTCGGGGGCAGCTTCACCAGGAAGGCTCGCGAGGGGTGGAGAGATAAAGGAAAGGGACACCTCGCGAGGTCCCTGTGACGCAAGCCATGACGACTGGAGCTAGGTGGGCGCCAGCACGCACAGTGTCCTCGTTTCCTCTTTGGTGCTAAAGGGGCAAGCGTAGGCGAGGAGTCTCGAGGCATCAGACAAAGGTTTCCATATCAGTGCAACGAGACCAAGACCAGAAGGACGGTGGGACGGAGGTCACCATGGAGCCCAAGACGGCGTCACCACCAGAACCTTTGGCAGGCGAAGACCACCTTTAGTCAGGATAACTTGTACTAGTTGTCTCCCTTCGAATTTGGCCATTGTGGGATCCCTTCCTGCTCAATATTTGGGGAGAGGACCAGGGCCTCTATAAATAGGACTAGCCACCATCGTAGGAGGCAGCTGATATTGGATCGGAGCAATTCCATCCATAGCCTCACACAAGTTCACCAAGCATAAGAACACCTCTCCTCAGGAGGCTATTTTTCCCTTGTAACTATTCATCCTCAGCCCAAGAGGTAATCCACCACACCACACTAGAGTAGGGTATTACACCACATTGGTGTCCCGAACCAGTATAAATCTCGTGTCCTCTTGTTCTCTAGGTCCGTCGAGCTAGGCCGTGAGATCAAGATGTGCGCTAGCTAGAGGTAGGAGAGATCTTCATGCACACCCCAGTGTTCAAACCTCAAGGGTTATGCCAGAACCCGCTTTTGTTTTTTTCTTTCCTTTCTTCCTACATGCGAAAAAGAAACATGTATGGGGCCCTGCAAGGGCGTGCAACAAACTATGATTTCCAAGATGCTATGTTGTGTTTATTGTCCTGTGTCGTGTTGCAGCATGAGTGCTTTATGTAGGTGTGTAGGGATAACTTAGCTCGACGTGTCTGAAGTAGTTTCCGCCTCGTGAGGCGTGCATCTCCCAGCAACTGGTGATACCTCCTTTGTGACGCACCAAGACCGGAGATTCAGATGCCTTCTAGGGTTTCCAAGATTCGTTGTTGATTTGTTTCATCTGTTGCATTCATCTTTGCATCGTGTGCATTGCATCATCATGTTTTCAAAACTTGCATCCGTCCGGGTTTCCCCGTTCCTTTCGTTGTCCGTTCTGAGCCCAGACACACTTGCACGCGCCCACGGCATGTACGAAATATTATTTTATAAGTGGCCGGAAAATGTTCTCAGAATGGGTTGAAAGTTGGCGTGCGGTCTTATTATAGTGTAGATAGACCGCCTGTCAAGTTTCATCAGATTCAGAGTTCGTTTGATAGCCCAACCGTTAAACTATAGCGGCATTATAGCCGGTCTAACGTCGGACGTTTTCGGTCTTCAGAAACAGTTGCCGGGGCTCTCTCTCTTCTCTTCTCTCAGCTCGAGACCGCCTATATAGTCTAACTCTCACTGTCAGGCCCTACCTAACCTCTCTCGTCAGTCCGCGGACCTCCTCCCATGCGCGTCCGAAATCTGTCCCGGACCCGACCCGGACAGTCGTTACCGCTGTGTCCGGATCATCCCCTAACATCTATAAAACATCTCTGTTTTGTTAATTGGACTCCCTCGCCTATTTTTCTTGACCGCCCGATTTCGATCGGAGGGTCCAACCTCAATCCTATTTTCATATATATAAACCAACCACCTACCAAAACAGATCAACCCTAACCCTAGGCTGTCCCATCCACTCCTCCCCAATCCCGAAGCCACCGCCACCCGCTCTTCCTTGTTGTTCGGGAGTTTGTCCCATCGCCGCCAGATCCCTTCTCTATCGGGATCTTCTCTCGATCCACCGAAACCGTAGCCCTCCACCTCTCGATCTCTCCCTAGTCCGCACCAACCAGCGCCTCCCCTGATCCCCTTGTCCACCTCCTGCAGCCATGAACGCCTGGGGGCGCAACAGCCTGAGCACCGACCGGCAACCGAAGCTCCATCACTTGCGACCAGGACCGACCTCTTCCTCCTTCCCGTTTCCTTATCATCCTATCTCTCAACTCCCTCTCCGTCTCTGTACTAGGTACGAACAGGAGAGCACCTGACTCCATGGATGGCCTCGAGTTCTTCCCCAACGCCAGCCTTCTCAACCACCTCGCGTCACCACCGGCAGTTTCCTCGCCGGAGACCCACCAGCAGGTCACCAGCATTGTGCCCCGCCATCTCCAGCCTCGTGCGTTCAAGATGTCATCACCGCTTGCCTCCTCTGCCGCCCTTGTTGCGAGCCGCCGTCTGGATTCGTCGGACCCCTGCTTCATCAATGTCGTCACGTCGCCGGCAAACTTCGGTTATCCAAGCCCGTGGCCGCCGCCTTGCCTCATCGTCGGAGTCCCACGCCCGCGCCAACCTCCTGTCGCCATCGTTCCTGGCGCCTTTGGCTCCGCCACTGACCAAATTGAGCTGCCCCAGGGTCCCTCCGTCCCCTGCTATGTTCGATCCGGAGGATCCCCGCCGGAGCTGCCTGCGTTGACCCGTCCCTGCCCGAGCCTCCCCTGCATCCTGTTCGCGCCTCCCGCACCTGAAGCCCGAGCCCCTCCTGCGATGCTCGCCACTGGAGCTCCTCCTTGCCCGCGCCTGGACGACGCTGAGTTGTCGACGCTCCTCTCCAACCCTCTGCATCACCTGGATCCGGCTGGGTCCATGCTTCCCTGTCGCCGGCGCCGCCAAGTCCCTACATCGCCGTTGTTTTACCTGTCGCTGCCGTTCTTCTTCAGAAACGAGTAGCAGTGACTCACTCGTCCCGAGCGTTGACCACCTTCTTTGCATCCAACTGGGCCGCCCCAACAACCGCTGCATCCTCCTGCAAGGCCCAGCGCCCGCCTCTACGTCGCCATCGCCATGGGCCGCCGGATCCACAAGCCTCTCCGCAAACGGGCCGAAGCCCATGGGTGAGGCCGCCCCCGTGCGCCCTTCTTTTTTTTCTTATGTTGGGCCAGCCTGCCAGATTCGGCCCGCTTACATTTTTTTTCCAAATCTACGAATTTAGCTATTATCCCAGGTTTTGCAGTTTTATAGAAAACCCCTTGCACTTCATGCATATTTTAACTCACGAACTAAGCATCACATGTAAAAACTTTGTATATGAAACTTGCTTAGATTTTCATCTAGTTTAATAATATGCAATTTTCATCTATGTTTAAAATGTTTAAAATGATGTTTGTTTAAATTTTGCTCTATGAATATGCTAAAATGCTTTAATTCATAACTAAATAACCGTAACTCGGTTTGTAATAAACTTTATATGTAAATGGGGGTAGAATTTTGCCTAGTTTAACATAGTGGTATCACTTTGCATGTTTAACAACTATAAAATTTGATTTAGGGCAGAACAGCACCAAACCTAATATATGCATATGGGGATTTACCGGAATTGTTGTTCGTTGCTTCCGGCCTCATTTAATGTTGACTAGATAGGTAGTTTTACTTTGCTTCACCCTCTTGCCATGCTAACAACATTTAATCTTGTTGGGTACATAAACGAGATCGAACTAAGTAACTCGAATGTGGTGTTCCGTCAATATGCATCCCGTTGCATATTGAGCTCCACTTAATTTGTAGGATTGCTTGTGCTCTTTGCCATGCCATGCCTCATTAAACCGGACATGCATCATACTTGTTTGCGCATCGTGCCATGTTGTTGTGGTGGTTGTTTACAATGTTGTTTGCTTTCTTTCCGGTGTACTTCGTCTCAGTAATCCGGTAACGTCGTGTTGTGAGGATTCGTTCGAGAACGCCCGTTTGTCTTCTTCATGGACTCGTCCTTCTTCCTTGCAGGATTTCAGGCAAGATGACCATACCCTTGAAATCATTTTTATCTTTGCTTGCTAGTTGCTCGCTCTTTTGCCATGCCTATGCTGCGATACCTACCACTTGCTTATCATGCCTTCCATATTGTTGAACCAAGCCTCTAACCCACCTTGTCCTAGCAAACCGTTGCTTGGCTATGTTACCGCTTTGCTCAGCCCCTCTTATAGCGTTGTTAGTTGCAGGTGAAGATTGAAGTTTGTTCCTTGTTGGAACATGGAGATGTTGTTCCTTGTTGGAACATGTTTACTTGTTGGGAAATCACAATATCTCTTATTTAATTAATGCATCTATATACTTGGTAAAGGGTGGAAGGCTCGGCCTTATGCCTGGTGTTTTGTTCCACTCTTGTCGCCCTAGTTTCCGTCATATCGGTGTTATGTTCCCGGATATTGCGTTCCTCACGCGGTTGGGTGATAATGGGAACCCCTTGACAGTTCGCTTTGAATAAAACTCCTCCAGCAAGGCCCAACCTTGGTTTTACCATTCGGCACCTAGCCTTTTCTTTTCCCTTGGGAGTCGCGCTCTCGAGGGACATCATTATTTTAACCCCCGTGGGCCAGTGCTCCTCTGAGTGTTGGTCCACCTTGTCAGCCGCCGGTGGCCACCAGGGGCAACTCTGGGCTGGCCTACCGGAAGTTAGGACAATCCGGTGTGCCCTGAGAACGAGATATGTGCAGCTCCTATCAGGATTTGTCGGCACATTCGGGTGGCTTTGCTGGTCTTGTTTTACCTTTGTAGAAATGTCTTGTAACCGGGATTCCGAGCCTGATCAGGTCTTCCCGCTAGAAGGAATATCCTTCATTGACCGTGAGAGCTTGCGATGGGCTAAGTTGGGACACCCCTGCAGGGATTTGAACTTTCGAAAGCCGTGCCCATGGTTATGGGAAGATGGGAATTTTTTAATGTCCGGTTGTAGAAACCTGAACTTGATCTTATTTACAATACATCAACCGCGTGTGTTACCGTGATGGTCTCTTCTCGGCGGGGTCTGGGAAGTGAACACGGTGTTGGAGTTATGCTTGACGTAGGTTGTTTTAGGATCACTTCTTGATCATAGTTCATCGACCATGCTTTTGCCTTCTCTTCTCGCTCTCTTTTGCGTATATGTTAGCCACCAAATATGCTAGTCGCTTGCTGCAGCTCCACCTCATACCTTTACCTTACCCATAAGCTTAAATAGTCTTGATCGCGAGGGTGTGAGATTGCTGAGTCCCCGTGACTCACAGATACTTCCAAAACCAGCTTGCAGGTGCCGATGAGTCCGTGCAGATGACGCAACCAAGCTCAAGGAGGAGCTCGATGAAGATCTTGTCCTTTGTGTTGTTTCGTTCTAGTTGATCAGTAGTGGAGCCCAGTTGGGGTCGATCGGGGATATGTGTAGCATTTGGGGTAGTCTTTTTTTAGTTTGGTTCCATAGTCGGACCTTGATTGTATCTAGTTGATGTAATGCTTTATTCATGTAATTGTGTGAAGTGGCGATTGTAAGCCAAC
This sequence comes from Triticum dicoccoides, assembly GCF_002162155.2. NCBI lineage: Eukaryota > Viridiplantae > Streptophyta > Magnoliopsida > Poales > Poaceae > Triticum > Triticum dicoccoides. Next base: position 206,766,194 of record NC_041386.1, on the reverse strand, counting down.
TATGTATCTCTTTCCCTTATGTATTACATGGGTTGTGTGAAGATTACCTCACTTGCGACATTGCTTTCAATGCGGTTATGCCTCTAAGTCGTGCTTCGACACGTGGGAGATATAGCCGCATCGAGGGCATTACAAGTTCGTAATCAGAGCCTTCCCCGACCTTAGGAGCCCCCTGCTTGATTGAATAGCTGGCGTTGTTGAGTCTAGAAAAATGTTATGAGTCTTTTAGGAATTATATATATCGGAGAGTTAGGACTTCTTTTTACTCCTCAGTCCCGTCGTCGCTCTGGAAAGGCATCCTGACGTAGAGTTTTGAATTTTCTCTTCTCAAATTTCACTAATTTTTTTTAGGATCACGCGGGTATCTTGGAATCGTTCGATAGTTTTGTGACGAGAACATTGTTCTTGGTGCCTCCTGTCATTTAGGGGTTGTGGCAGTGTCCCGGGGAGTTGAGCTCCGTGGTGTTGTCGTCACAATTTTATCGTTGCAGTTCTGGAATACCTGAGTTTAGTTTCGCCAACATCGAAAATCTCTTTTATGCAGGTGTTGGTGAGATAACCTCGACGCCACCTAGTACTGGGGCGGGAGTTTGGGAGTATTGCCATAACTCGTATAACGGATGCTTTTCGAAGGTTGAGGTAGACGATTTCCGAAGGTTTCTTGGTTATGTGTTGAAGGATGGATACAGCTGGATGTAGGATTTGCTAGTTTGGGTGAGATATTATGCTTCCCCTGTATCCCCAACACCTGATTGCATAACCCGAAAATTTCGGGAGTTTATAAGTGGGAATTCAGGTAGCTCTTAGGATATCTTTCGACAGATGTATGATATGAAATTGGGGTTCAACGTCTAGTGGTCCGCCTATTCATGGTTGGTTTTACAGTGGTCTCGTTGTGTCTTAAAGAGTCCTTGGCTATGCCGACTCGGGGACGCTTCGTATGTCATGTGCACTGCCTTGTACATGATGGTGCTGTATGATCGAGCCCGTGCAGGCCCCACCACGAAAACTTCGGACGAAATATCTATCATATGTTTGTTTCGGCTTATTCTGCAAGCCAATCCTTTGCTTTGTTTTGAGTTTTGGTATTCGAGTTGCTTCAATGTCAAGTGTTGATTCCATACCTTCCCTAAGCGGTGTTCTCATATTCCTATGTAAATACTAATCCTTCTCGTTTATTGAGATTGTCATGTCAATTCTTTTCACTGGTGTGTTTCTCTTCAAGTGGATCCGATCATTTCAACATCCGCAAGATCAAGTATCAGTTCTTCCCAACGGTATTTGTTTCATCCGTCTCCAAGTTGCCTTTGTTTTTTTTCCCACCCACCCACCCTTTTTCTTCAAGGACTAAGATTTCTTAATCAAGTATCAATTTTAGTGATGGGAAGCCTCTCCATTCTTTTCCGTCAATGTTCTTATCCGGTGTTTCTCAAGAAGATACTAACGGAGGTTCTAGTTTATCATTCTTCGTTCTTTTTCTTCTCCGGTGGATTCTA
>NC_041386.1:206730285-206764078 GCF_002162155.2 Triticum dicoccoides | reverse complement strand
CCCTAAGCGGTGTTCTCATATTCCTATGTAAATACTAATCCTTCTCGTTTATTGAGATTGTCATGTCAATTCTTTTCACTGGTGTGTTTCTCTTCAAGTGGATCCGATCATTTCAACATCCGCAAGATCAAGTATCAGTTCTTCCCAACGGTATTTGTTTCATCCGTCTCCAAGTTGCCTTTGTTTTTTTTTCCACCCACCCACCCTTTTTCTTCAAGGACTAAGATTTCTTAATCAAGTATCAATTTTAGTGATGGGAAGCCTCTCCATTCTTTTCCGTCAATGTTCTTATCCGGTGTTTCTCAAGAAGATACTAACGGAGGTTCTAGTTTATCATTCTTCGTTCTTTTTCTTCTCCGGTGGATTCTAGTCAAGCCTTGTCAATCATATTCTTTTCCTTAGTTCAAATGCTTTTCCCATGCCATTGCACCTCTTAATCATCCATTTCTCACTTTTCAATTGTTCCGGAGTGCTCAAGATATCTCGAAAACTCGTGTTTCCACTCTGCATTCGTTCAAGATCTTTCGAGGATGTTCTCTCATTCAAGCCATTTAAGTCAACCGGTGTAATCTGTCTTTTCAAGCAATCATTTCAACGGTGTTTCTTTTCAGTGGGCCCTAACCCACAGGTCTTTTTCCAGAATCTTACCTGACTCTTCTCATTTTTCCCGGAGTATTCTCCAAGTTTGACGTAAGAATGACTCATCATCAGTCATATGTATTTCTCCAAGATCTTTCAAATTCTTTTCATCATTGGTTCAACTTTTCTATTCTTCTTTATTCCGGAGTGTCTCAACAATTCACGGTGGTGTTTCTCATCGTCTTTCTCATCATTTGAAGACCGAAGAAGAGTTTTACCTCCATATCTTATCCGTTCTCTCAAAGATTCGTGGTTCTAGTTCAAGGCCATCCTCTCATAATTGTTCTGATCGCGAAAATTCTTTTCCTTCCTCCGGAGCCCATCATTTCAGAAGACTTATTCATTCTCAGTTTTAGCTATTGTTCTCCAAATCTTACCAGTGCATCAGTCAAGTATTCTCTAATCAGTTCTATTCTCTCAAGTACCTTCGTTCATTTGCTAATTCTTCCCGGTGTTTCTTTATCTTCTCTTCGTTCATTTTCAATTCTTACGGTGGTTCATTCAAGATTCTTCTTACCTTGTTATCATATCAATTCATTTGATGTTTTCAATCCTACCGGTGGATTCGTCGAAGACCTTCCCAAGTTTGCGCTATATCTATATTAATCTTTTCTACGAGAATAAGTAGTATGTCAAATCCGTTGATTGTCATCAATTTAATTGGTGAAGGATAAGCATAATGTAATTCTTATTCTTGTTTCATCGAGTGCATTCAATTCCTGCTTTCCGGAGTGGTTCATCATATCACATTCTCGGTTCGAGATGCTTTATCTTTTCTTTTTCCGGAGTTCCAACCTCTTTCAATTATATCGCCACGGAGATCCATCTAACCATTGCAAGGTTTCACCTTGTGTTTCCAACTTCTATTTCTTTTTGTTATCCTTTTATTTACCGGAGTTTTACATGAAGGCCCTACATGGTGGTCCATAAAGGACTTAATCCGTTCTCGAAGTGTTCATCGAGATTCTTCTCAGAGGAGCTCAAACATTCTTCATCTTGCAATCTGGAGTGCAATTCTTTCAAACGTATCATTCGAGGTGGTATTATGTCATTCTTGATAATTTGAGTTCATGTCTCATGATTCACATGTTGTTAAGAATGAGGTATTTTAAATCCAACAATCTCGTCATTGGAGTTATCTGGGGTTATATTTCACCTAAAGCTTTCCCTAAGGTTTGTTACTGTTATGGTGCTTATAAATGACCCAAGTTCTTCTTTTATCCTCCCGATGAAATAGTTTCCTCGTCTCCTTGTTCATATCAATCAAATTCTTTTGCCGTGAGTGGCAGGTTGTCACCTCATAATTTGAGATGTATTCCATAAGACCATATAAATCTTGTCCTCCTTTCGTTGTTGGTTTTCCAACAACTCCGTTCTAGCTTTTGTTGTAAGCGTGCTCCCTCGAGATCTTGTTTCCCTTCGGTCATCCCATTCCATTCTTACTTTTGTTCCGAAGGCTTTGTGATGTTGCTCTTTTCAGCCCATCTTTTCGTTTTGTCAGGATCGTGTTCTTTCTTGGTTTATCCAGTTAACCGGAGTGTTGTGTCCCTTTTGCTCAAGCTCTTTTCATTTTTATCAAGTCTTCATCTCTTTTCAACCGAAGTGCTACCCGAATCGGTTCTTTCTTATTCCTCTTTCTTCATAGAGTGCTTTCAACTTTGTTCTTCTCCGTTGCTTTCTTTCTTTCATTTGGTTCAACCTTTTCAAGGTTCTTTGGTTTCACTCGTTTGTCAAAGAAGCAACTTAGCCTTACCTCTTCTCTTTCCCTTTCGTTTTTTCCCTCCGGTGCCATTCTAGATCTCAGGACGAGATCCTCTCGTAGTGGTGGAGTGTTGTGACGCCCCAAGACCGGAGCTTCAGATGCCTTCCCGGGTTTCCAAGATTCGTTGTTGATTTGTTTCGTCTGTTGCATTCATCTTTGCATCGTGTGCATTGCATCATCATGTTTTCAAAACTTGCATCCGTCCGGGTTTCCCCGTTCCTTTCGTTGTCCATTCTGAGCACAGACACACTTGCACGCACCCACGGCATGTCCGAAATATTATTTTATAAGTGGTCGGAAAATGTTTTCGAAATGGGTTGAAAGTTGGCGTGCGGTCTTATTATAGTGTAGATAGACCGCCTGTCAAGTTTCATCGCATTCAGAGTTCATTTGATAGCCCAACCGTTAAACTATAGCGGCATTATAGCCGGTCTAACGTCGGACGTTTTCGGTCTCCGGAAATAGTCGCCGGGGCTCTCTCTCTTCTCTTCTCTCAGCTCGAGACCGCCTATACAGTCTACCTCTCACCGCCAGGCCCTACCTAACCTCTCTCGTCAGTCCACGGACCTCCTCCCGTGCGCGTCCGAAATCTGTCCCGGACCCGACCCGGACAGTCGTTACCGCTGTGTGCGGATCATCGCCTAACATCTATAAAACATCTCCGTTTTGTTAATTGGACTCCCTCGACTATTTTTCTTGACCGCCCGATTTCGATCGGAGGGTCCAACCTCAATCCTATTTTCATATATATAAACCAACCACCTACCAAAACTGATCAACCCCTAACCCTAGGCCGTCCCATCCACTCCTCCCCAATCCCGAAGCCGCCGCCACCCGCTCTTCCTTGTTGTTCGGGAGTTTGTCCCATGCCGCTAGATCCCTTCTCTATCGGGATCTTCTCTCGATCCACCCAAACCGTAGCCCTCCACATCTCGATCTCTCCCTAGTCTGCACCAACCAGTGCCTCCCCTGATCCCCTTGTCCACCTCCTGCAGCCATGAATGCCTGGGGGCCCAACAGCCCGAGCACCGGCCGGCAACCGAAGCTCCATCACCTGCGACCAGGACCGACCTCTTCCTCCTTCCCGTTTCCTTCTCCTCCTCTCTCTCAACTCCCTCTCCGTCTCTGTACCAGGTACGAACAGGAGAGCACCCGACTCCATGGATGGCCTCGAGTTCTTCCCCAACGCCAGCCTTCTCAACCACCTCGCGTCACCACCGGCAGTTTCCTCGCCGGAGACCCACCAGCAGGTCACCAGCATCGTGCCCCGCCATCTCCAGCCTCATGCGTTCAAGATGTAGTCACCGCTTGCCTCCTCTGCTGCCCTTGTTGCAAGCCGCCGTCTGGATTCGTTGGACCCCTGCTTCGTTAACGTCGTCACGTCGCCGACAAACTCCGGTTATCCAAGCCCGTGGCCACCGCCTTGCCTCGTCGTCGGAGTCCCTCGCCCGCGCCAACCTCCTGTCGCCATCGTTCCCGGCGCCTTCGGCTCCGCCACTGACCAAATCGAGCTGCCCCAGGGTCCCTCCGTCCCCTGCTACATTCAATCCGGAGGATCCTGGCCGGAGCTGCCTGCGTTGACCCGCCCCTGCCCGAGCCTCCCCTGCATCCTGTTCGCGCCTCCCGCACTTGAGGCCCGAGCCCCTCCTGCGATGCCCGCCGCCGGAGCTCCTCCTTGCCCGCGCCTGGAGGACGCCGAGTTGTCGATGCTCCTCCCCAACCCTCTGCATCACTTGGATCCGGCTGGGTCCACGCTTCCCTGTCGCCATCTCCGCCAAGTCCCTGCATCGCCGCTGTTTTACCTATCGCTGCAGTTCTTCTTCAGAAACGAGCAGCAGTAACTCGCTCGTCCCGAGCATTGACCGCCTTCTCTGCATCGAACCGGGTGCCCCAACGACCGCTGCATCCTCCTGCAAGGCCCAGCGCCCGCCTCTACGTCGCCATCTCCATGGGCCGCCGGATCCACAAGCCTCTCCGCAAATGGGCCGAAGCCCATGGGTGAGGCCGCCCCCGTGCGCCCTTCTTTTTTTTCTCATGTTGGGCCAGCCTGCCAGATTCGGCCTGCTTACATTTTTTTTCCAGATCTGCGAATTAGCTATTATCCCAGGTTTTGCAGTTTTACAGAAAACCCCTTGCACTTCATGCATATTTTAACTCACGAACTAAGCATCACATGTAAAAACTTTGTATATGAAACTTGCTTAGATTTTCATCTAGTTTAATAATATGCAATTTTCATCTATGTTTAAAATGATGTTTGTTTAAACTTTGCTCTATGAATATGCTAAAATGCTTTAATTCATAACTAAATAACAGTAACTCGGTTGGTAATAAACTTTATATGTAAATGGGGTAGAATTTTGCCTAGTTTAACATGGTGGCATCACTTTGCATGTTTAACAACTATAAAATTTGATTTAGGGCAGAACAGCACCAAACCTAATATATGCATATGGGGATTTACCGGAATTGTTGTTCGTTGCTTCCGGCCTCATTTAAACTTGACTAGATAGGTAGTTTTACTTTGCTTCACCCTCTTGCCATGCTAACAACATTTAATCTTGTTGGGTACATAAATGAGATTGAACTAAGTAACTCGAATGTGGTGTTCCATCAATATGCATCCCGTTGCATATTTAGCTCCACTTAATTTGTAGGATTGCATGTGCTCTTTGCCATGCCATGCCTCATTAAACCGGACATGCATCATCCTTGTTTGCGCATCGTGCCATGTTGTTGTAGTGGTTGTTTACAATGTTGTTTGCTTTCTTTCCGGTGTACTTCGTCTCGGTAATCCGGTAACGTCGTGTTGTGAGGATTCGTTCGACAATGCCCGTTTGTCTTCTTCATGGACTCGTTCTTCTTCCTTGCGGGATTTCAGGCAAGATGACCATACCCTCGAAATCACTTCTATCTTTTCTTGCTAGTTGCTCGCTCTTTTGCCATGCCTATGCTGCAATACCTACCACTTGCTTATCATGGCTCCCATATTTTTGAACCAAGCCTCTAAACCACCTTGTCCTAGCAAACCGTTGCTTGGCTATGTTACCGCTTTTCTCAGCCCCTCTTATAGCGTTGTTAGTTGCAGGTGAAGATTGAAGTTTGTTCCTTGTTGGAACATGGAGATGTTGTTCCTTGTTGGAACATGTTTACTTGTTGGGATATCACGATATCTCTTATTTAATTAATGCATCTATATACTTGGTAAAGGGTGGAAGGCTCGGCCTTATGCCTGCTGTTTTGTTCCACTCTTGCTGCCCTAGTTTCCGTCATATCGGTGTTATGTTTCCGGATATTGCGTTCCTCACGAGGTTGGGTGATAATGGGAACCCCTTGACAGTTTGCTTTGAATAAAACTCCTCCAGCAAGGCCCATCCTTGGTTTTACCATTCGGCACCTATCCTTTTCTTTTCCCTTCGGAGTCGCGCTCTCGAGGGTCATCATTATTTTAACCCCCCTGGGCCAGTGCTCCTCTGAGTGTTGGTCCACCTTGTCAGCCGCCGGTGGCCACCAGGGGCAACTCTGGGATGGCCTACCGGAAGTTTGGACAATCCGGTGTGCCCTGAGAACGAGATATGTACAGCTCCTATCAGGATTTGTGAGCACATTCAGGTGGCTTTGCTGGTCTTGTTTTACCATTGACGAAATGTCTTGTAACCGGGATTCCGAGCCTGATCGGGTCTTCCCGCTAGAAGGAATATCCTTCGTTGACCGTGAGAGCTTGTGATGGGCTAAGTTGGGACACCCCTGCAGGGATTTGAACTTTTGAAAGCCGTGCCCGCGGTTATGGGCAGATGGGAATTTGTTAATGTCCGGTTGTAGAAAACCTGAACTTGATCTTAATTAAAATACATCAACCGCGTGTGTTACCGTGATGGTCTCTTCTCGACGGGGTCCGGGAAGTGAACACGGTGTTGGAGTTATGCTTGACGTAGGTTGTTTTAGGATCACTTCTTGATCATAGTTCATCGATCATGCTTTTGCCTTCTCTTCTCGCTCTCTTTTGCGTATATGTTAGCCACCAAATATGCTAGTCGCTTGCTGCAGCTCCACCTCATACCTTTACCTTACCCATAAGCTTAAATAGTCTTGATCACGAGGGTGTGAGATTGCTGAGTCCCCGTGACTCACAGATACTTCCAAAACCAGCTTGCAGGTGCCGATGAGTCCATGCAGATGACGCAACCAAGCTCAAGGAGGAGCTCGATGAAGATCTTGTCCTTTGTGTTGTTTCGTTCTAGTTGATCAGTAGTGGAGCCCAGTTTGGGTCGATCGGGGATCTGTGTAGCATTTGGGGTAGTCTTCTTTTATTTTGGTTCCATAGTCGGACCTTGATTGTATCTGGTTGATGTAATGCTTTATTCATGTAATTGTGTGAAGTGGCGATTGTAAGCCAACTATGTATCTCTTTCCCTTATGTATTACATGGGTTGTATGAAGATTACCTCACTTGCGACATTGCTTTAAATGCGGTTATGCCTCTAAGTCGTGCTTCGACACGTGGGAGATATAGCCGCATCGAGGGTGTTACATCCTTGCCGTAGGCTTGGGAGGCGTCATGGAACTGCAAAACGTTGTTAAGAAACTCTTATTCTTCCAAGCCCAGGGCCCCAGGCGCGGGCGGCCATGACCTAGTGTTCTGCATTGTGGTACCCGAGGGGCATGGACTTAATAGAGGGAGGTGCGCCAGCTTGCGAGCTCGAGCGAGGGTGCCTCGCGAAGACCAGGGAAAACGCTCTTGAGTGCACCCATCCAGCCCCCTCGCGAGGCATGCGAGGGAGAGTACGGGCCAAAACATAGAACCAAATGAAGAAACAGAGGAAAAAGGCGATTGAACCAAGACGACAAGAAACACTAGAATGTGAATTTCCATTAAAGAGGGGCAAGCCAACTGTGGAAAGCAAATGAAAAGCCGCGTCCGGCACCTAGTCTAGTGTTCTCACCTGCCGGAGCTAAGTGCTACCACTAGGACGTGGGAGGGAGCTCCCGATGCCCGAGGGCAGCACTCCTGAGACTCTGGGGCGTGTGCAGCCCCACTCATTATTACATGAGAGTGTCACGAGCAGAGACCTTCATAGGCACGGGGCCACGCTTCACATGCGCTGGGTCTTCATTTATGGGTAGAACTTCTGGAGGTGCTAGATGTTTCAGGCGTTCTGGATGGGGACCCCGTCCTGCATCTCCAGCTGCCCGACGCTAGGCCTGGAGACGTGGGCGACCCGAAACCGGCCCTCCCACATGGGAGAGAGCTTATGCAGCCCTTACATAGAGAGCACCCGCCTTAGGACGAGGTCGCCCACCTCGAGCATCCTGGGGTGGATGATGCAGCAGTGATACCGCCATAGCACCTACTGGTATCTTGCTGCTCGAAGCGTGGCTTCACAGTAGCGTTCCTCCCCCAGCACAAGGTCCATCTCCTGCATGGCGTCCTGCTGCAACTCATCAAACGCCAGGAGCCGTGCGGAGCGATGCTTGACCTCGTGAGGGAGAAACGCTTCTGCTTCGTAGACGAGGAAGAACGGGGTCTCGCCTGTTGGCTTGGTGGCGGTGGTGCGGATGGACCACAACCAAGACTGGAGCTTGTCATGCCAGCCTCTGCCACAAGCCTCGAGCTTCTTCTTGAAGGTCCTGGTCTTGAGGCCTCTCAGGACTTCCGCTTTTGCGCATTCGGCTTGACCATTGCTCCCGGAGTGTGCCACCGAAGCATAGCAGATCTGCGTTCCAAGGTTAGCACAATATGTTTTGAAGAGACTGCTAGTGAACTGCGAACCGTTGTCGATGATGATGCGGTTAGGGACCCCGAACCGGCTCACGAGACCCTTGATGAACTTGACCGCGGATCCGACCGGGATGGTGCGGACAGCTTCTACCTCCGCCCATTTGGTGAACTTGTCGATGGCGACATAGAGGTAGCGGTAGCCCCCAGGCGCTCGAGGGAATGGACCTAGGATATCCAGCCCCTAGACTGCGAATGGCCATGAGAGAGGGATGGTCTGGAGGCCCTGAGTCGGCTGATGGATCTGCTTGGTGTGGAATTGGCAAGCCTCGCAGGACTTCACCACCTCGGTCACGTCGTTGAGTGTCGTAGGCTAGTAGAACCCGCTGCGAAACGCTTTGCCGACGAGGGTTCGTGACAACGAGTGGTGCCCGCAGTCTCCGTCGTGTATGTCAGCTAGCAACTCGTTCCCTTATTCCCTGGAGATGCATCGCAGGGAAACGTCATTAGGCCGCTTCCTGTATAGCTCACCGTCCTGGATGCAGTATGCCGTAGCCTGTCCGGCCACGTGCTCCGCGTCCTCCTCTTTCTCTGGTAGCATCCCTTGCGTCAGGTATTCCTTGAACTCCTTGGTCCAGCACCCCTCCTGAGGCACGAGCGCCAGGACTAGGCGCGCTCCTGATGTTGGGACGCAGGCCGGGGCTCCCGAGGTAGGTGCTTGGGGGAGTTCCTCCCGAGGCTGCGCTGGCCCTAAAAGCGGAGGTGCTGCCAAAGGCTTGAAGAGCAGCTCCTCGAAGACACCAGGGTCTTGGGGTTGGCGCTTGGATGCCCTTTTGGCGATGTCGTCGGCCTCCTTGTTGGTGCCACGGGGCATGTGCTACAACTCTAGGCCCAAGAACTGCTTTTCCATTTTGTGTACCTCTGCGAGGTATGCCTCCATGTGCTCGTCCCTCGGCTCGTATACCTTGTTGGAGAAGTTGACGAGGAGCTGCGAGTCGCCCCTGATGGTTGTTCGGGAACGCACTAATTTCAAAAAAAATCCTATGCACACGCAAGATCATGGTGATGTATAGCAACGAGAGGGGAGATTATCGTCTATGTACCCTCGTAGACCGTAAGCGGAAGCGTTATGAAAACACGGTTGATGTACTCGTACGTCTTCATGATCGACCGATCTAGCACCGAAGGTACGGCAGCTCCATGATCTGCACACGTTTAGCTCGGTGACGTCCCGCGAACTCATGATCCAGTAGAGTTTCGAGGGAGAGTTTCATCAGCAGGACGGTGTGATCACTACTAGGAAAAGGCCTACTAGTGGTGCACCAGTTTTGCCTACTAATGGCGCACTACTGGTGCGCCACTAGTACCACGACACTAGTATTATATACAAATGGCGCAGCACTGGTGCGCCATTAGTATCTGGTATACTAATGGCGCACCACACCGTGCGCCATTAGTATAGACCAACATGCGCCATTAGTATGCCTCCCAGGGGCCATATTTACCCATGTGCTTTGGCATACTAATGGCGCACTGTGGGGTGATGCGCCATTAGTATGAATATTAGTTTTATTTTTTTTACTTTTTTGATTTTTGCACAGGTTACAAAATATATTATTGGACAGAATATAGACAGCACCACACATCAACAGTAGATTAATCGAATACAATAGAAGATTAGTCCCCGAATACAATTAATCATATTAGTCTCAGAATTCAAAAGACAGAACAAAGATGGAACACTACAAGTCTCGAGACCGCGAGTAGCGAGTTTGACAGAAGTAATACTAATGCTAACAAGTCCTACTAATATCATCATACAGCTTCTACTCGTTATTAATAACAAGTCATACGATCATGGCTTGATAGTCATCGAACCAACCCTACTTAATTGTTCTTAGCACGTGATCATCAGTATTAGGGAGGACCTAAATACCCTATTTAAGGTAAAATAGCATAAAACAATATAGACCCTAACTCTCCATTATGGAGAATGGAGAACATCCTGTCTCCAATTCTTGTGCTTCGCTTCCTTTTGCTTCCAAGAACCTCCTTACGACTGTCCATACATTTTTTCCATCCTTTGATTTTCATGTCCCACTTCTTTTAGAAATCTCATATGGACAGTTGAGATTCGTAGGATGACCTGGCTGTATGTTCAAAACATTAAGACTACCATTCTGATACATCAAATGAGGCACACAATTCTCTTGGATTATCTGTTGAAAAACATAGTAATAACTTCATAGTTAGCAATGATGTACTAGTTTTAGAAGTATGCAAAAGATGCATGGATGTCGTAATAGTAAAAATCTTACCAGGGTATCTCCATGGTAGTTACCGTAGTTGAACACAAGCACTAGTGGCACGTATTGACCATAATGTTGAGGAGTTTGATTGTAGATATTGTAATTCTCAATGTCAGTACAAAATCCGACCAGATGATTTTTCTCCTTGTAAGTTGTTAATTCAGAGCCATCGGTGTAGTGGGTTTTGTCTACCATCTCCCGCACATTCTTTGAACAATAAAAATAAGCTGTCAATGGAAATAAGCTGTCAACTATTTTGAAATAAACAATATAAATTAGGTAATAACTATGTTTGAGAAACTCACATAGCGGTAGAACTGGAGGCGTATCAACAAGGACCCAAATGTCCATATTGTCTTAGTCGATGTCAGGATTACCAAGATCCATGGTGATAAGAATACCCTCATCAAAACCATACATCTTGCAAAATGCTTCCCAATTTTTGCAACCAAAATGGGTTATGCTCTCAGAATTATAGAGATTTACTTCAAAGTCCACATCGTGATGAGTCCTTAGGTGAATTTTCTTTGTTTCAGAAATTTCATGGTCTTCAAAATCCATCCTCTCCAAGACATAGCGTCTTGCATGGCATGGGATAAGCTATACTCGAATTGTAAAATATGAAAATTACACATTGAAATAGTTGAAGTCATGCTTAATTATGAAAAAAACAATTGTCGTTGTTGCGTATCGTTTCAACTTGAAAGGTCTCCTCGACCTTAATGCTGAAGCGCCGATCATCGTCCATGTGAGGCCTGTCGGATAGACCTCAATCATCGTGGCACCAGTTGCACTCCCCCGGGAGACTTTCATCGTCCAATGATGACATTTCCTACGTTCATAATTCAAAACTACATAGGATGAGTGGTCTTCCAGATTAGGGTTTATCGATGACGAGCAGCTGACATTAGTAATAACTATGAGTTGATATCACACTTCTATGTGACCGATTCTATAGAAGCCAAGGTTTCATCATTTAGGGTTTGTCAACGCCGAGGCACCCTAAATGCTAAGTTAAGTTTTCATCATTTAGGGTTTATCGATGCCGAGGCACCCTAGGTTGGGCCTAATCACTTGGCAGTAATCACTTGGCTCTACTGCCACCTATGTTGGGTTTATCATCTAGGGTTTATTGATGCTAAGGAGAATTCTAAGTTGGGCCTAATCACTTGGCTCTTTTCCCACCTATGGTTTAATGCAGCAAGAATGGCGTGGCAGTTGATCCTACTTAACTAAGTACTAAGATACCCCGGCCCATGCATTAGTCGCAAGTACCCCATATGTCCTATTTTAGCAAAGTCATGGTAAAATTCACAGAAAATTTCAGCATGACCTTTGCTGAAAATAGGACATATGGAGTACCCGAATTTGCCGGAACGGAAGTTAATCGACATTCCGGCAAACTCAAGGGCCTCTCGGGGTACCTGCAAATTCATCACGACACAATGGTCGGAGACAAAACCCAGCAAACTAGCAAAGTTACTGACGTGTTTACAGAAATTGTTTTTTGTAAAAGATGATCATCATCTTTGCAAGTTATTACTTGTCAAATATAGAAGAAGGGACAATTTATTTGTGACATAGTTACAAATGATGACAGAATAAAGCAACACCCTGCACTAGCCTAAAACCAAGTGAAGTTTCACCCATATAAGAACAACTTTATAAAATCAGAGAAGTTGCTAAATTTTTTGTATCCTTCATATACACTGGAGTACAATGCTTTATAATGTTCCATCATCATTACAGAAAATTGACAATTGTCCATAACAGTTAACTGAAATTTTTGCGTCATAGCTTGGGTGGGTTAAGTACTAGGAGAGTTTATAATGTGCAGTACAGGTGCAGTAACAAGCTTCTGAGTTAAGAAAACATTTCTGTTTTATTTTCAGTAAAAAGGCTTAAGAACTCAAACATTGCAAGAACAAAATTATTCCAAGAAATTTCCTCCTGCAAGCACAAAATACAATCAAGAAATCCAAGAAACACATGGTCTTGAGGATATTCTTTATGACTGATTATTTCAGTTTTACATGTAGATTTTAACCAAAAAACACATGGTCTTTTTAATAGTTTTCAGTTTGGACAGAATACTGAAAACTACAGTTTGGACAGAATTCCTAACACTTTCGTCTTCTAGTTACAAAACAAAACTGACATAATTCTAGATGCCATAACTGAATTTTTTGACAGTAGCTCAAGTTTTTGATAGTAGCTCCTAACTGAAAGACACATTAACTAAGCAAAAAAAAGGCAAACCAGCAAACACACATACACACACACATCCAAAGAGATTGGATTGCTTCATATATATGACTAAATAGATGAGTTCAAAGGGGGAGGTTTGGCTCAAACACTACCTGCACTCCACTTAACTAGATCACAATTTTAGAAAGAATTGTCACAATAATCAACATGAAGAAGTACAACCCCCACCGATACAGACCACAAATCCACACTGAAATCAATTTGCTGAGTTTTGCTAACCCTAGAACACGGGGGAAGAGGGATGTGGTACTCGCGGGAGGTAGCCTAGGGGGAAGGAGGGGAAGGGGGGAGAGGTGAGGAATCACCTGTGGGATAACGGCAAGCTGCCGTAGGAGGGCGCCGGCGTCGACGAGGCGGCGGGCGGCGGCGCGTCGAGGAGGAGGCGGCGCGTCGAGGAGGCGACACGTCGAGGAGGAGGCGGCACATCGAGGAGGAGGCGGCGCATCGAGGAGGCGCCGACGCCTTCTTGCTCAGTCTCTTGCTTCCCCGAGCCCTTCCTCGAAGACGGGGATGGGGGCAGGGCAGCAGTGGCGGCACAGTGGGTCGGGGCGGCGGCGGAGCAGCAGGTCGAGGGTTTGGGGGATTGGGGATTGGGCTCGGCCGGGGAGGAGGCGGCGCTCGGGGGAAAAGGGATAGAGGGGGGAAAGTTAGTAATGGCGCACTGTGGGAGTGGTGCGCCATTACTAGTTTTGAAAAAAAATTGAATTTTTTTTGAAAAACTTAGTAATGGCGCACCTGTGGATAGTGCGCCATTACTACTTGATGCGACATTAGTATGTTTGGAAAAATGAAAAAAAATTGTTACTAGTGGCGCACCATGTATCCGGTGGGCCATTAGTGTCTTCCACACTAATGGGGCACCTGCACATGGTGCGCCACTGCTATTTTGTAGTGGCGCACCACATGCCAGGTGTGCCATTAGTATCCATTTCATCTATAGCCCTTTTCCTAGTAGTGGATGACGGTGATGATGATGCTACCGGAACAGGGCTTCGCCTAAGCACTGCTATGATATAACCAAGGTGGATTATGGTGGAGGGGGGCACCGCACACGGCTAAAAGATCAATGATCAACTTGTGTGTCCATGGGGTGTCCCCTCCCCCGTATATAAAGGAGTGGAGGGGGGGAGGGGGCCGGCCTCTCTAGGCGCGCCCAAGGGAGTCCTACTCCGACCGGGAGTAGGATTCCCCCCTTCCCTTGTTTGGTTTTAGAAGAGAAGGAAGGAGAAGGAAGAAGGAAGGAAAGGGGGGCCGGTCCCCTTCCCAATTCGGCTTGTGCTTGGGGGGGTGCCCCCTTATTTGCTTCTTCTCCCTCTCTTACACTAAGGCCCAATAAGGCCCATACACCTCCCGGGGGGTTCCGGTAACCTCCCGGTACTCCGGTATACTCCCGATTTCACCCGGAACCATTCCGATGACCAAACATAGGCTTCCAATATATCGATCTTTACGTCTCGACCCTTTCGATACTCCTCCTCATGTCCGTGATAAAATCCGGGACACCAAACTACCTTCGGTACATCAAAACACATAAACTCATAATACCGATCGTCACCGAACATTAAGCGTGCGGACCCTACGGGTTCGAGAACTATGTAGACATGACCGAGACATGTCTCTGGTCAATAACCAAAAGCGGAACCTAGATGCTCATATTGGCTCCAACATATTCTACGAAGATCTTTATCAGTCAAACTGCATAACGGTATAGGTTGTTCCTTTGTCATCGGTATGTTACTTGCCCGAGATTCGATCGTCGGTATCTCAATACCTAGTTCAATCTCGTTACTGTCAAGTCTCTTTACTCGTTCCATAATGCTACATCCCATAACTAACTCATTAGCTGCATTGCTTGCAAGGCTTATTGTGATGTACATTATCGAGAGGGCTTAGAGATACGTCTCCAACAATCAGAGTGACAAATCCTAATCTTGATCCATGCCAACTCAACAAACACCATCGGAGACACCTGTAGAGCACCTTTATAATCACCCAGTTACGTTGTGACGTTTGGTAGCACACAAAGTGTTCCTCTGGTATTATGGAGTAGCATGATCTCATAGTCATAGGAACATGTATAGTTATGGAGAAAGCAATAGCAACAAACTAAACGATCATCGTGCTAAGCTAACGGATGGGTCAAGTCAATCACATCATTCTATAATGATGTGATCCTATTAATCAAATGACATCTCATGTCTATGGTTAGGAAACATAACCATCATTGATTCAACGAGCTAGTCAAGTAGAGGCAAACTAGTGACACTCTGTTTGTCTATGTATTCACACATGTACTAAGTTTCCAGTTAATACAATTCTAACATGAATAATAAACATTTATCATGGTATAAGGAAATATAAATAACAACTTTATTATTGCCTCTAGGGCATATTTCCTTCAGTCTCCCACTTGCACTAGAGTCAATAATCTGGATTACATTGTAATGATTATAACACCCATGGACTCTTGGTGCACTAGAGTCAATAATCATGTTTTGCTCCTGAGAGAGGCTTAGTCAACGGGTCTGCAACATTCAGATCCATATGTACCTTACAAATCTCTATGTCTCCCTCCTTGACTTGATCGCGAATGGAATTCAAGCGTATTTTGATGTGCTTGGTTCTCTTGAGAAATATGGATTCCTTTGCCAAGGCAATTGCACCAGTATTCTCACAAAAGATTTTCATTGGACCCGATGAACTAGGTATGACACCTATATCGGATATGAACTCCTTCATCCAGACTCCTTCATTTGTTGCTTCCGAAGCAGCTATGTATTCGCTTCACACGTAGATCCCGCCACGACGCTCTGCTTGCAAATGCACCAACTAACAGCTCCACCATTTAATAAAAACATGTATCTGTTTTGTGACTTAGAGTCATTCGGATCAGTGTCAAAGCTTGCATCGACGTAACCGTTTACGACGAGCTCTTTGTCACCTCCATATACCAGAAACATATCTTGAGTCCTTTTCAGGTATTTTAGGATGTTCTTGACCGTTGTGTAGTGATCCACTCCTGGATTACTTTGGTACCTCCCTGCTAAACTTATAGCAAGGCACACATCAGGTCTGGTACACATCATTGCACACATGATAGAGCCTATGGCTGAAGCATAGGGAACACCTTTCATTTTCTCTCTATCTTCTGCAGCGGTCAGGCATTGAGTCTGACTCAACTTCACACCTTGTAATACAGGCAAGAACCCTTTCTTTGCCTGATTCATTTTGAACTTCTTCAAAACTTTATCAAGGAATGTGCTTTGTGAAAGTCCAATTAAGCATCTTGATCCATCTCTATAGATCTTGGTGCCCAATATAGAAGCAGCTTCACCAAGGTATTTCCTTGAAAAATTCTTATTCAAGTAACCTTTTATGCTATTCAGAAATGCTACGGAGCTCCCACAAACTTTCTTGTAAATACAGGCTTCTCCAAAAGTCTGTATAAAACCATATGCTTTGGGCACACTATCAAAGCGTATATTCGAACTCCGAGAGGCTTGCACCAGTCCATAAATGGATCGCTGGAGCTTGCACACTTTGTTAGCACCTTTTGAATTGACAAAACCTTCTGGTTGCATCATATACAACTCTTCTTTAAGATATCCATTAAGGAATGCAGTTTTGACATCCATTTGCCAAATTTCATGATCATAAAATGCGACAATTGTTAACATGATTTGGACGACATAAGCATCGTTACGGGTGAGAAAGTCTCATCGTAGTCAACTCCTTGAACTTGTCTATAACCTTTTGCAACAAGTCGAGCTTTGTAGACAGTAACATGACCTTCAGCGTCAGTCTTCTTCTTGAAGATCCATTTATTCCCTATGGCCTGCCGATCATCGGGCAAGTCAACCAAAGTCCATACTTTGTTCTCATACATGGATCTGTCAGGACCCCGATTCCAAGTCACATCGATCTAGCCAGTAACACCTCATATCACTTTGTGGCCACACACACGGTATTCCCACGGGTGTCGCCTTACCATGGCCCGAGACCGTTTGCGCCTTTTGGGCTCATGTATATGATAGTGTCGCTAGCATCCATATGATAGAGAACCCGTGCCGACACGACTAGTCGTGAACCCAAAGTGGCACTAACTTACGGGGACAAGCATACATGAATCAACATCGAGCATGTCGGTCAGCAGCGTGCGAATCCGGGATATAGCACTGGGCTAACAGGACTCCGGTCAACCGGGCTGTAGCAGGGACAGACACAGGAACGAAGTGAATCACATGCCGGCCAGTCAAGTGTTCCGGAGCAGTAGTGCTGGGCTAGCAGGACTCCGATGAAACGGGCTATAGCGGACTACTATGGCTCATGGAAGCACAAGACTACATTTCCCCATAAGAGAGGCTACCAAGGATAAACAACTTGGTTGTCAGATCCCACACATACCAAGCATTTCAATCATACACACAATATGCTCAATATGTGCAATACAACATGGCATCACAACAAGACTCTATGACTTAGAGTATTTATTCATTCGGCTCCGAAGGGCCAGATAAAAAAAACATGGGTCTCATGACCCAACATTCAGAGCATACAAGTCAAAGCACATGCAGAAGCTTAACATGTCTGAGTACAGACTTCTACAAATGAAAAAGGCTGAGAAGCCTGACTATCTACCAGATCCCGCCGAGGGCACAAGATCGTAGCTGAGGTATCAAGCTAAACGTCGAAGCCCACACGGAATTACTAGCAAGGCCGAAGTCTCTCTACAAAACATAAATTAAGCAAATGTGAGTACAAATGTACCCAGCAAGACTTACATCATAACTATCTACATGTGCATCGGTATCAACAAAGGGGTGGTGGAGTTTAACTGCAGCAAGCCAGCTTTGACTCGGTGGCTATCTTGAACTACGACTGCAAGTAACTCTTTTGGGGTGGCGCACACGAGTCCGCATATTCACCATATCAATACTCCACTATGGATCCGTTCCCGTCTCCCTACGAGAACGCCATCCATAGCACTCACGCTTACCTTGCGCATTTTAGAGTATCCACTTTCACTTGTCTATGAACTATGCAAGGGGTCCAAGTTTCCATATCCGAGGAATCCAGCTATTCGAATAGATAGTGATAACCCTGCAGGGGTGTAATTTTTCACACACGCTCTCGCCACTTATCACCCCGTACACACGTCATGTACCTCGGCAACCTTCAAGTGGAAGCCGTGCGAGGGTGTCGGCCATGACCTAACTAACCACCCAAGTCTCTCGTCCAGGTTTATCGCCTATTCGGGTTCCATCTGCAAAGAGATCCGGCCGGCGTGTCGCTCACAGCCCCAAACGATGTGTGCAGGGTTCCCAAGCCCACCATCCGGGTGCCACTTGGTACACCGTGCCATTGTGCCTAGTCTGTCCCAAGCCCACCTGTACCGGGTGCCACTTGGTAGACTACTAACACTACCTACAAACACCAGAAACTAGTTGCAACTCCTGGACAGAGATCGAGTTGATTAATAAGCCGAGAGGGCCCGAGTTACCGGAACCCAATGTGTGGTAGTAACTATTCATGGATCACAAACACAGAACTCAGTTCCTGAGAACGGCTGCAATGAGACAACCCACCATGTACTCCTACATGGCCTCTCACCGCTACCTTTACCAAATCGTGTTCACACACTTAGCTCTTAATGGTAGGACATGTTCACCACGTTCCAATTCATTCCCGATGAATCAGACCTTACTCAACTCTAAGCAGTAGCAGGCATGACTACAAGCATGAATGAGTAGGCACATCAGGGCTGAAACAACTCCTACTCATGCTAGTGGGTTTCATCTATTTACTATGGGAATGACAGGTCATGCAGAGGAAAGGGGTTCAACTACCGCATCATGTAACAGTTGAATCGTTGTTTTCCTAATGCAGTAAAAGAGAGCAAGAGGGATAGAGTGGGATTGTATCGGAATGAACAAAGGGGTTTTGCTTTCCTGCACTTCTGAAGATATCATTGGGTCTTCATCAGTGTCAACGATCACAGTGTCGGTACAACATCTATCAAGAGGGGACAACCACCGGCAACAGAGAAGGAACACAATCAATGCAATGCACAACATGATGCATGATAATGACATGGCAATATGTTGTTGATTGAGCTAATGCAACTAGCAACACAATTAAATGAAGTTGGTTTGAACCTAAAGTTCAAATTCAAACTCCACATGTGGTTATTTAAATACCATTCATTTGATTTGTCCTCAACAATGGCCTTAAGTTGTTCTAACATGCATTAAAATGGTACAAATGGATAGATATTATTTTTCTGATAAGTTTTCATATATAATTTATTTAATTCTGAGCTACGGTTGATTTTATATGATTTTTTGAAGTTTGTAACAATTTTTGGAATTTTCTGAATAAGTTTAAATACAGAAAATACCTTACTGCATCAGCATGATGTCAGCAGGTCAACAGACCCGGTCAGGTCAAACCTGACGCGTGTGTCCTGCATGTCGGTCTCACAGTGACTAAACCAGTTTAATTAAACGTAAACTAATAAGTTAATTAGGGGTCGGGCCCCACATGTCATTGACCCATAGGGTCAACTAGGTTAGTGCTAATTAGTGGTTAGGACTAATTAAGCTAGAGCCACGTCAGCATCGCCAGATCTACGCCGGCGATGACCAAACTGATGGCGAGAGCTCGCCGGACTCGCGTTATTGTTGGCAGTTCGTCGAGCTGCTGGCACCAAGGAGGTCCTCTCGCTCGTCCGCATCCAAAGGACCGGACGGGAGGCCGCGGGGTGGCCGCAAACGACGCTGGCGACGAGGTTTAGAGGCGGCCGAGCTCGGGCTCAAGCGGGTGCAGGGTTTCAGCGCGAGCTAGAGCAAACGGCGCGGCGCGTTCGCTTCCCGGGGACGCAATGAGCATGTTGGTGGTGTTGGGGCAAGCGGGAGAGCACAGGAGCATCGAGCTCGTCGGCCATGGCGGCGGCTGGAGTTCGGCCTAGGCAGGGCTATGGCCTAGAGGTCAAACGTGACCAGGGAAGAAGGGGGAAACGACTCGGGGGCTCACCGCGAGTTCGTAGGGAGGGTAAGTGGGCTCGGGGACGTCCTGTCAGTGGCGAATTCGGCGACGGCGTTCGGTGGCCGAGGCGGTGAGGAAGATGACGATGGCGGCAACGCTGCAGGGCATCCGGGGCACGTTCTTTGGCTTGGAGATTCACGGTGTCGAGGCGGAGCTAGTGGACGCAGCCATGGGGCATGGGGGCGGCAGTGGACGTGGTGCTACACGTTCATGGGACGGCGGTCGGCAGGTGCGCTCGGACGCGAGCGAGGAGAGAGCGGAGAGGGGAGCCAGAGAGTGAGGGGGAAGTGAGGGGAGGCGTCGGGCGTCTCCGGGCGCGGATTAGGTCGAGGGAGGCAAGCAGGAGGTGGCCGGGAACGCACGTGCGCGTGCCACGCTTCCCCTCTGCCTACTGGCAGGAGGAAGAAGACGGCTCTGCCCTCGGTGGGCTGGGCCGCTACAGTGCCAGAACAGGTAGGCCGGCCCAGGTAACTCTCTCTCTCTCTTTTATTTCTGTTTTCTATTTTTTCTCTATTTTGATTTAGTTTTAAAACTAAACCATTTTTGTTGCTTCTGTAAATTATTGTATGGACTAGAGATATTACTCTAGAGCCCCACAATAATTTCCAAAATTATTGGACATGTATTTCTTTTATAACAGAAATAAAGCCAATTCAAATACATTATGGTTTAATTCAAAATGCCCAAATTAATTACCCTTACTGCCCTAAAATATTGGTTTGGATTTTTACCTCTTGCCAATATTTTTAGGGATTAAAGTGAACATTTCCTTGGGATCGTTTGAAGAAATTTTTAACATGCTCATTTTTAAAAGATTTCTGAGGCTTTGGGAATTCCCTCAATTCAATTTTCCTTTGAATTTAAACATGATGCAACAACCAAGATAGTCCAAGGCCAAGGTAAAGCTAGGGATGTGACAACTCACCCCCATTAAAGAACAATCTCGTCCCGAGATTCAAGCGTGGGTAAAAAGAAGAGGGGACTTGAACTATCACAATCTTCATGATCCAACTGCTCTTCTCCAGGATGTTGATTCATTGCTTCAAATTTGACCTTGATGTCTTTGCTTTCGAAATCTTCATTCAACTCGATGACGACAAAAAGAGATTCTACAGGAAACGATCTTCTTGAAGATCGAGCAATTCACGATCAACTCACGGGATGAGACATAGTAACTCTCTCGAGTTGAGACACAAACATACATCAAGAGGGATGGAAGAAACAGATGGTGAAGGTTCACTAGGTAGGCAACAATTCCACACTTAAGAAGGTGGTGAACGGTTGTCAACGTGGCGAGGAGTTGAGTTGCCATGATTCCCTAACGAGACATGTTGGAGGAGGTGACTCGTAGAATTATTCCTTTAAGTGGCAAAAATAATTACTTTTGATACAGAGATCATTGAAACTCTCTGTACCAGCCTAAGAAAATGCACAAACGATCGTTTGAAGGAGTTTGAAAGGATGGCATACCCAGACTAGAATGGAAGATGTGGACTACTTTGTTGAAGACAACGCAAGGGATGATTTTGCTTGCGCGTGCTCTCAAGAGCTTGAGCATTTCCATATTCAACAAGTTTTACCAATATCCATGTCAAGGATCCTGGCAACACAACATACTACCATGATGAATAATGGTGGAGGATGCAGATACAAAGAAAGATAACACTTTCTCAGGTTTCACCTTAGCGAGGCCAAGGGATCAAAATCTGGATGATCGACCGAGAGACATTTAGCACTCTACTTCTAATGTTCTCCTTGATGTGCTAGCATAACCCATATATTGATATGGTTTGGTATCTAGGACATCAAGTAAAAGGTCGGACTTTGGGAACACAAAAATCCATAAGGAACTACTATTGGAATAAATTCTACTAGATCCTTATGGGGAAGTGGCCAACTTCTTCGAACAAGATACTACAATAACAGGTCTTCCAGTTGGGTGTGTTGGCCACATCATCCACTTTACCGGTTACCGAGAGACCAATATTATAGCTCTTGGGAAAACGTCGCAACCATCACCTCTGCCTGAGATTCAGATCTGGTTGGTGTCAGGATATTCAGACTCATCGAGTCTAGAAAGAAAAATGAAAGTTTGCAACAAAAATCGACGAGATGACATTGCGAGATTCTCGGGAGATGAACTATGATAGCAAGCTCCAAAACATGAGCTGGTTCTGCTACATACCTGTGAACATGCTGTCCAAGACAAGCATAACCAAGTAGTAGTCTTATAATAAAACACTACCGAGTTCAGGTTGGGAACCATCATCAAGGATATCGTAGTCCTTACATAAGTCATGATTCTTAAGAAGGAACTTATTCGCCTCGAACAAATCAATCAGGGGCTTGGTGTGCTAGGGATACATACAGAATGAAGGTTGCAAGTCTCCAAACCACAGAATAATTTGCACATGTGCATGACTGACTTGGGACAATTCCAGAGGAAGCAAAACTAACTTTCTCGAATTCACGGTGGCAACTTTAACCAAAATGCACGTGAATCAGAGGTAGTCACTTTTTTCATCCAAACATATGCTTCATGATCGAAACATGAAGATAATGCTTATAAAGTTTCCAATACTATTTGGATATTCAACACGAATCATGGAGAAGGTAGCAGTGTTGCTGCTGGGCTCAACAACAATTCATCCAGGTTTCCATGGAGATGGAATTCCATAATTATGTGAACAAGTGATAGCATTGGTAAGACCCAAAAGATATAATGGTGTATGCTTGAGGGATCCACCACGAGTAAGACAACATTATGAACATCGTTGGTTCTGATTTGATTTGATGATAGCCCATACTCAAATCAAGGTTTTGATACGACAATAGGTCCAACAACTGATCACAGGGACCAATCGATGAAGATATCATCTATATTCAACACACACAAATATATCCCTCAAGATGAACTAAGCTGGCAAGCTTTTACCTTCCAACTCTCCAAGTTATTGTTTAGCTTAACCAACTAGCTCAGGGGGTAACCGACACAGATTCTTGGAGAATGGCTAGTTTGCAAGAAACTAACTTGATCACGAACTCCACATAACGGTCAGGTGACAACGTGGTAATACTTCTGAGAAGATATTCGGAAAATCACGAACCACCGATATGTTAGTAAGCTCAAGAACAATCTTGCTTTTCAGAGCAAGATGATATGATCAAAAGAGCGAGGGATTGACGTAATCCTAACTCATTGATCGAAAAATGCACCAGGAAATAAAGACTAGGTAGCACAATTAGTCTTAGAATGATGATTTAAGAACCAACGCGCTAAGAATGAAATTATTGTCCTTTAACTACCAAGCAACAAGGATTCTAGGAGTAATGATTTCACACATCATGATTCACTTGTCGGCATTCCAGTTACAATAACATGGGAACCAAGGAATGAACAATGATGGCAAGAAGTCACTATGTCAAGAGTTCATAAGAGGTGGTGCAATTCTCATGACATTCCTGGCATCAATATGGTAACACTCTAAGGTAGAACGGAGCAAAAGCCGGATTGGCATTTTGATCTGCGAAATACAACTACTTTGACCAGTCCAAGAAATGGATGAGGTACTGGAGTTTGTTTCTCCTAGTCATTCTGAAGTAGAATGGCTTGACGGACCACAAGAATGATAGGCATCGATGAACGAACGCATGCATACTCTTGACTATCAATTGATAGATGAAGGTCAGAAGACAACTAAAGAGGGACAACTCAAAGGAACATATGTTTTTCTGAGTTGTGGATGCATGGATTAGTATGCCGAACAAATTCAACATATTTCTTCCGGATAACCCATGCAGAGAGGTAGGACTGGCAGAGTCACAATTATGAATGGAGAACTCCTCAAGAGTACTCTGATTGTGATCTTTTGGTTCAAATATCTTCTGCCATATTGGCTCATGGTATTGGAAGAATGATATACCACAGACCTCGAGGACTATCACACGGTTACAAATATCTTAAGGGAACTAGCAAATACTAACAACATGAGGTAGGGTGAATCTTGGGTTCAAAACCCAGGAGTAGAATACCTACTAACTAAATAACATCATGAGATGCTTTCAAGAATGGTGGCCAGAATTATCACACTGGGGATACGAAAGCATTGCCAAATTACTGAGTGGTTCTCGAGGACACCTAGGGTCATAATTCTAACTCCAACATACATGTCAAGGCAACGGAGTTCCTCAACACACTGATTAGTGTGCTTAATCTGGCCCAAAATTACAACGGGAACATGGAGGAAAGATTTGCAAGTGCATCAGAATATTTAGAAACCTGGGATGACTCGGACAGCATAACGGCTATAAATGCTCGAAATGATTTGAGACATCCTGCAAAAATGGTGGCATAACCACTCAACATCACAATATCAAGGTTCTGAGGCCAGCTATGAACATATGGAAGTAGTAGGAACTGAACTGATGCTTGAACTCAACAATCCTAGGCAACTACGGTTTAGTAACACGTCATCCTGAGAGATAGAAGAGAAGCCTAGTTCCTAATCCCTGTAGAAAAGAAGAGGTTAACTCAGATCAGAAGGGCATAAGGTAAAGGAGTAAAAAGAGCCTTACGTTCCTTTCCACAATCAATTCCCTTATATAACTAAAGCATTTCTAGACTCAACTTCGACCAGTATGGCTTGGTAATCCTACAGGCAGTCAGGCTCTGATACCGAAGCAGTCAGGACCCCGATTCCAAGTCACATCGATCTAGCCGGTAACACCTCATATCACTTTGCGGCCTCATGCATGGTATTCCCACAGGTGTCGCCTTACCATGGCCCGAGACCATTTGCGCCTTTTGGCTCACGTATATGATAGTGCCGCTAGCATCCATATGACAGAGAACCCAGGCCGACACGACTAGTCGTGAACCCAAAGTGGCACTAACTTACGGGGACAGGCATAAATGAATCAACATCGAGCATGTCGGCCAGCAGCGTGTGAATCCGGGCTGTAGAACTGGGCTAACAGGACTCCGGTGAACCGGGCTGTAGCAGGCTAGGCAGGACTTCGGATGTCACCGCGTGACATTTCCCCAAAGGGACAGACACAGGAACGAAGTGAATCACATGCCGGCCAGTCAAGTATTCTGGAGCAGTAGTGCTGGGCTAGCAGGACTCCGGTGAACCAGGCTGTAGCGGACTACTATAGCTCATGGAAGCACAATACTACATTTCCCCATAAGAGAGTCTACCAAGGATAAACAACTAGGTTGTCGGATCCCACACATACCAAGCATTTCAATCATACCCATAATATGCTCAATATGTGCAATACAACATGGCATCACAACAAGACTCTATGACTCAGAGTATTTATTCATTAGGCTCCGAAGGGCCAGATAAAACAAACATGGGTCTCATGACCCAACAATCAGAGCATACAAGTCAAAGCACATGCGGAAGCTTAACATGTCTGAGTACAGACTTCTACAAATGAAAAAGGCTGAGAAGCCTGACTATCTACCAGATCCTGCCGAGGGCACAAGATTGTAGCTGAGGTATCAAGGTAAATGCCGAAGTCCACACGGAACTACTAGCGAGACTGAAGTCTCTCTGCAAAACATAAATTAAGCAAACGTGAGTACAAATGTACCCAGCAAGACTTACATCAGAACTATCTACATATGCATCGGTATCAACAAAGGGGTGGTGGAGTTTAACTGCAGCAAGCCAGCTTTGACTTGGTGACTATCCTGAACTACGACTGCAAGTAACTCTTTTGGGGTGGCGCACACGAGTCTGCATATTCACCATATCAATAATCCACTATGGATCCGCTCCTGTCTCCCTAGAAGAACGCCATCCATAGCACTCACGCTTATCTTGCGCATATTAGAGTATCTACTTTCACATGTCTATGAACTATGCAAGGGGTCCAAATTTCCATATCCGAGGAATCCGGCTATTCGAATAGATAGTGATAACCCTGCAGGGGTGTACTTCTTCACACACACTCTCGCCACTTATCGCCCTGTACACGTCATGTACCTCGGCAACCTTGAAGCGCAAGCCGGGCGAGGGTGTCGGTCACGACCTGACTAACCACCCAAGTCTCTCCTCCAGGTTTATCGCCTATTCAGGTTCCATCCGCAAGGAGATCCGGCCGGGATGTCGCTCACGGCCCCAAACGATGTGTGCAGGGTTCCCAAGCCCACCATCCGGGTGCCACTTGGTACACCGTGCCACTATGCCTAGTCTGTCCCAAGCCCACCTGTACCGGGTGCCACTTGGTAGACTACTAACACTACCTACAAACACCAGAAACTAGTTGCAACTCCTGGACAGAGATCGACTTGATTAATAAGCCGAGAGGGCCCGAGTTACCGGAACCCAATGTGTGGTAGTAATTGTTCATGGATCACAAACACAGAACTCAGTTCCTGAGAACGGCTGCAATGAGACAACCCACCATGTACTCCTACATGGCCTCTCACCGCTACCTTTACCAAATCGTGTTCACACACTTAGCTCTCAATGGTAGGACATGTTCACCACGTTCCAATTAATTCCCGATGAATCAGACCTGACTCAACTCTAAGCAGTAGCAGGCATGACAACAAGCATGAATGAGTAGGCACATCAGGGCTGAAACAACTCCTACTCATGCTAGTGGGTTTCATCTATTTACTGTGGCAATGACAGGTCATGCAGAGGAAAGGGGTTCAACTACCGCAGCATGTAACAGTTGAATCATTGTTGTCCTAATGCAGTAAAAGAGAGCAAGAGCGAGAGAGTGGGATTGTATCGGAATGAACAAGGGGGTTTTGCTTGCCTGGCACTTCTGAAGATATCATTGGGTCTTCATTAGTGTCAATGATCACAACGTCGGTACAACGTCTATCGAGAGGGGACAACCACCGGCAACAGAGAAGGAACACACTCAATGCAATGCACAACATGATGCATGATAATGACATGGCAATATGTTGTTGATTGAGCTAATGCAACTAGCAACACAATTAAATGAAGTTGGTTTGAACCCAAAGTTCAAATTCAAACTCCACATGTGGTTATTTAAATACCTTTCATTTGATTTGTCCTAAACAGTGGCCTTAAGTTCTTCTAACATGCATGAAAATGGTACGGATGGATAGATTGGATTTTTCTGATAAATTTTCATATATAATTTATTTAATTCTGAGCTACGGTTGGTTTTATATGATTTTTTGAAGTTTTAACAATTTCTGGAATTTTCTGAATAAGTTTAAATCCATAAAATTCTTTACTATCATCAGCATGATGTCAGCAGGTCAACAGACCCAGTCAGGTCAAACCTCACGCGTGGGTCCTGCATGTCGGTCTCACAGTGACTAAACCAGTTTAATTAAACGTAAACTAATAAGTTAATTAGGGGCCGGGCCCCACATGTCATTGACCCATAGGGTCAATTAGGTTAGTGCTAATTAGTGGTTAGGCCTAATTAATCTAGAGCCACGTCAGCTTCGCCGGATCTACACTGGCGATGACCAAACCGACGGCGAGAGCTCGCCGGACTTGCGTTAGGCACGGCAGTTCATCGCGCTCCTGGCACCAGGGAGGTCCTCTCGCTCGTCCGCGTCCAAAGGACCGGACGAGAGGCCGCGGGTTGGCCGGAAACAATGTCGGCGACGAGGTTTAGCGGCGGCCGAGCTCGGGCTCGAGCGGGTGCGGGGTTTCAGCGCGAGCTAGAGCAAACGGCGCGGCGCGTTCGCTTCCCGAGGACGCAATGAGCATGTTGGTAGTGCTGGGGCGAGAGGGAGAGCGCAGGAGCATCGAGCTCGTCGGCCATGGCGGCGGCCGGAGTTCAGCCAAGGCAGGGCTATGGCCTAGAGGTCAAACGCGACCAGGGAAGAAGGGGGAAACGACTCGGGGGCTCACCGCGAGTTCGTAGGGAGGGTAAGTGGGCTCGGGGACGTCCTGTCAGCGGCGAATTCGGCGACGGCGTTCGGTGGCCGAGGCGGTGAGGAAGATGACGATGGCGGCGACGTTGCAGGGTATCTGGGGCACGTTCTTTGGCTTGGAGAATCACAACGTCGAGGCAGAGCTAGTGGATGCAGCCACGGGGCATGGGGGCGGCGGTGGACGCGGTGCTACACGTTCACGGGATGGCGGTCGGCAGCTGCGCTCGGACGCGAGCGAGGAGAGAGCAGAGGGGAGGAGCCAGAGAGTGAGGGGGAAGTGAGGGGAGGCGTCGTGCGTCTCCGGGCGCGGATCAGGTCGAGGGAGGCAAGCAGGAGGTGGCCAAGAACGCGCGCGCGCACCACGCTTCCCCTCTGCCTACTGGCAGGAGGAAGAAGACGGCTCTGCCCTCGGTGGGCTGGGCCGCTACAGTGCCAGAACAGGTAGGCCGGCCCAGGTAACTCTCTCTCTCTCTCTCTCTCTTTTATTTTTGTTTTCTATTTTTTTCTCTATTTTGATTTAGTTTTAAAACTAAACCATTTTTGTTGCTTCTGTAAATTATTGTATGGTCTAGAGATATTACTCTAGAGCCCCACAATAATTTCCAAAATTATTGGACATGTATTTCTTTTATAACAGAAATAAAGCCAATTCAAATACATTATGGTTTAATTCAAAATGCCCAAATTAATTACCCTTAATGCCCTAAAATATTGGTTTGGATTTTTGCCTCTTGCCAATATTTTCAGGGACTAAACTGAACATTTCCTTGGGCTCATTTGAAGAAATTTTTAATTTGCTCATTTTTAAAAGATTTCTGAGGCTGTGGGAATTCCCACAAATCAATTTTCCTTTGAATTTAAACATGATGCAACAACTAAGATAGTCCAAGGCCAAGGTAAAGCTAGGGATGTGACAGGATCCCATCTCAGATTTCATGGCTTCAAGCCATTTTGCGGAGTCTGGGCTCATCATCGCTTCCTCATAGTTCATAGGTTCATCATGGTCAAGTAACATGACTTCCAGAACAGGATTACCGTACCACACTGGTGCGGATCTCACTCTAGTTGACCTACGAGGTTCGGTGGTAACATGATCAGAAGTTTCATGATCATCATCATTAGCTTATTCACTTACTGGTGTAGGAATCACAGGAACTGATTTCAGTGATGAACTACTTTCCCATAAGGGAGAAGGTACAATTACCTCGTCAAGTTATACTTTCCTCCCACTCACTTCTTTCGAAAGAAACTCCTTCTCTAGAATGGATGCATTCTTAGCAACGAATATCTTACCTTCGGATCTGTGATAGAAGGTGTACCCAATAGTCTCCTCTGGGTATCGGATGAAGACACATTTCTTCGATTTGGGTTCGAGCTTATCAGGATGAAGCTTTTTCACATAAGCATCGCAGCCCCAAACTTTAAGAAATGACAACTTGGGTTTCTTGCCAAACCACAGTTCATAAGGTGTCGTCTCGACAGATTTAGATGGTTCCCTATTTAACGTGAATGCAGCTGTCTCTAAAGCGTAACCCCAAAACGATAATGGTAAATCAGTGAGAGACATCATAGATCGCACCATATGAGCTGCGAAACTATTCCGCAGTGTTTCAAATGAAGTCCAAACTCATAACTCAAATATTCGCCTCCACGATTAGATCATAGAAACTTGATTTTCTTGTTATGATGATTTTCCACTTCACTCTGAAATTCTTTGAACTTTTCAGATATTTCAGACTTATGTTTCATCTGCGAAGTAGATATACCCATATCTACTTAAATCATCTGTGAAGGTGAGAAAATAACGATATCCGCCGCGAGCTTCAGTGTTCATTGGACCACATACATCAGTATGTATGATTTCCAATAACTTTGTTGCTCGCTCCATTATTCCGGAGAACGGAGTTTTAGTCATCTCGCCGATGAGGCATGGTTCGCAAGTACCAAGTGATTCATAATAAAGTGATTCCAGAAGTCCATCAGAATGGAGTTTCTTCATGCGCTTTACACCAATATGACCTAGACAGCAGTGCCACAAATAAGTGGCACTATCAGTATCAACTCTGCATCTTTCGGCTTCAATACTATGAACATGTGTATCACTACTATCAAGATCTAGTAAAAATAGACCACTCATCAGGGGTGCATGACCATAAAATATAGTACTCATATAAATAGAACAACCATTATTCTCTGATTTAAATGAATCACCGTCTCGCATCAAAAAAGATCTAGATATAATGTTCATGCTCAACGCTGGCACCAAATAACAATTATTTAGGTCTAATACTAATCCCGAAGGTAGATGTAGAGGTAGCGTGCCGACGGCGATTATATCGACTTTGGAACCATTTCCCACGCGCATCGTCACCTCACCCTTAGCCAATCTTCCCTTAATCCGTAGCCCCTGTTTTGAGTTGCAAATGTTAGTGTCAGGACCCCGATCCTAAGTCACACTGATCTAGCATGTAACACATCATATCACTTTGCGGCCTCACGCACGGTCTTCCCACGGGTGCCACCTTACCTGGCCCAGGACCGTTTGTGCCTTTTGGCTCACGTATATGATAGTGTCTCTAGCATCCATATGACAAAGAACCCGGGCCAACATGACTAGTCGTAAACCCAAAATGGCACTAACTTACATGGACAGGCATACGTGACCGAGCAACGAACGTGTCGGTCATCAGTGAGTGAATCCAGGCTGTAGCAGCTGGGCTAACATGACTCCGGAGACAGCGCGTGACATTTCCCCGAAGGGACAAACACCAGAGCGAAGGACACATGCCGGCCAGCCTGAGTGTTCCGGAGCAGTAGCAAGCTACCATGGCTCACTGGAAGCAGTAGGAGACATTTCCCGGCAAGAGAGGCTACCAAGGATAAACAACTAGGTTGTCGGATCCCACACATACCAAGCATTTCAAATCATACACACAATATGCTCGATATGTGCAATACAACATGGCATCACAACATAATTCTATGACTCAAAGTATTTATTCAATAGGCTCCGAGGAGCGAGATATTACAAACAAGGGTCTCATGACCCAACATTCAGAGCATACAAGTCAAAGCACATGAGGAAGATTAACATGTATGAGTACAGACATCTACAAATGAAAAAGGCTGAGAAGCCTTACTATGTACCATGTCCTGCCGCGGGCACAAGATCATAGCTGAGGTATCAAGCTAAACATCAAAGTCTACACGGAACTACTAGCGAGACTGAAGTCTCTCCGCAAAAACATAAATTAATCAAACGTGAGTACAAATATACCAAGCAAGACTTACATCAGAACTAACTACATATGCTTCATTATCAATAAAGGGGGGTGGTGGACTTTAACTGCAGCAAGCCAATATTGACTCAGTGGCTATCCTCTACTATGGTTGCAGGTAACTCTTTTGAGGTGGCGCACACGAGTCCACATATTCAC
This sequence comes from Triticum dicoccoides, assembly GCF_002162155.2. Classification (NCBI taxonomy): domain Eukaryota; kingdom Viridiplantae; phylum Streptophyta; class Magnoliopsida; order Poales; family Poaceae; genus Triticum; species Triticum dicoccoides. Next base: position 206,733,015 of record NC_041386.1, on the reverse strand, counting down.
CAATCGATACACCACTATGGATCCGCTCCCGTCTCCCTACGAGAACGCCATCCATAGCACTCACGCTTATCTTGCGCATTTTAGAGTATCCACTTTCACTTGCCTATGAACTGTAAAGGCAACCCAGAAGTCCATGACTATGGACGCGACTATTCGAATAGATCATGTTAACCCTGCAGGGGTGTACTTCTTCACACACGCTCTACCCACTTACCACCATGTACACATCGTGTGTCTCAGCAACCTTCAAGCGGAAGCCTGGCGAGGGAGTCAGCCACGACCTAACTAACCACACAAGTCTCTAGTCTGGGTTTATCGCCTATTCGGGTTCCATCCGCGAGGAGATCCGGCCGGGGTTTCTCTCACAGCCCCAAGCGATGTGTACAGGGTTCCGCGACACCAAACGGGCGCCCGACATACTCGGCCACGGTGTATCTACCGCATCATAGCCCACCCCTAGGGTCAGCGCTACGCATGGCCTCCAACACATATCCTACAAACACTAGAAACTCTTTGCAACTCCTGGACAGAGATAGAGGCGATTAAAAAGCCGAGAGGGGTCGAGTTACCGGAACCCAATGTGTGGTAGTAACTGTTCATGGATCGCAAACACATAACTCAGTTCCTAAGGACGACTTCAATGAAACAACCCACCATGTACTCCTGCATGGCCTCGCATCGATACCTTTACCAAGTCATGTTCACACCCTTAGCTCTCAACAGTAGGACATGTTCACACACCTCCAATTCATCACCGATGAATCAGACCTGACTCAACTCTAAGCAGTAGCAGGCATGAAAAACAAGCATGAATGAGTAGGCACATCAGGGCTGAAACAACTCCTACTCATGCTAGTGGGTTTCATCTATTTACTGTGGCAATGAAAGGTCATGCAGAGGAAAGGTGGTTCAACTACCGCAACATGTAACAATTGAATTGTTGTTGTCCTATGCAGAGAAAGAGAGCAGAAGTGAGAGAGTGGGACTGTATCGGAATGAACAAGGGGGTTTTGTTTGCCTGGCACTTCTAAAGATAGTATAGCTCTTCATCAGTGTCATCGAACTAATCATCGGAACCACATCTACTTAGAGGGGACAAATACCGGCAAACAAGGAAGCACACAATCAATGCAATGCAACAATATGATGCATGAATGTGACATGGCAAGATGCTATGGATTGTGTTAATGCAACTAGCAACAAGATAAGTGAAGCTCATTTGAATCACGGATTCAAATGCAATTACAAACATAAGCATTTAAAATGCCCTTTATGTGTTTTCACTTATACAATAGGTATACGTTGGTTTTTCATGCATGAAAATGGTACAAACGGATAGATAATATTTTTCTGATAATTTTTCATATATAACTTATTTCATTTGGAGTTATGGTTTAATTTCTATGATTTTTAGAAGTTTAGGGTATTATCGGAAAATAAATAAATCATTTAGATTTATTTAAATTTCAGAAAAGGCTTTGTAACGTTAGAGTGACATCATCACTACGTCAGCAAGTCAAAGGCGCCAGCCCCGGTGAAACCTGGCCATTTGGGCCCACTAGTCAGTAACTCAATGCTGCCAAGGGTCACAGACAGGCGGGGTCGGGTCAACGGACACGTCAGCACAGTCAACCCTGACGCGTGGGTCCCGCTGGGTTATAAACTAATCAAACAGAAAATAAACCCGGTGTTAATTAGGCGTGGGGCCCAGCTGACTGTGTCACTGGAGGGTTTAATTAGTGGGTCATTAGCCACTAATGATGCCCACGTCAGCAGCTAAACACCGACGCTAAGCACAAAACAGCAGCGCTCGCCGGTAGGGCAATTCTGGCCATGAGAGCACGCGCTCTTGGGCTCTACGGAACCAACGTGACGAGGCTCTTTGGATGGTGATCTTATCTGGCCGTGGGGATGTGTAACACCCCGGATATGACTTTCCCAATTTGTACTCCAACTCTTGCCGTTTCCGGCGTTAAGTTATTTTATTTTCTCGGGTTCGGGTTTTTGTCTCCGTGTGTTGTTGTCTTTGTCATGCATCTCATATCATGTCATTATGTGCATTGCATTTGCATACGTGTTCATCTCATGCATTCGAGCATTTTTCCCATTGTCCGTTTTGCATTCCGGCGCTTCGTTCTCCTCCGGTGGTCATTTCTACCTTTCTTTCGTGTGTGGGGTTCAAACATTTCTGGATTGGACCGAGACTTTCCAAGCGGCCTTGGGTTACCACCGGTAGACCGCCTGTCAATATTCATATCATTTGGACTTCGTTTGATACTCCAACGGTTAACCGAGGGACCGAAAAGGCCTCGTGTGTGTTGCAGCCCAACACCCCTGCAATTTGGCCCAAAACCCACTTAAACCTGCTCCATCATCTAGAGCGTTCGATCACGATCGCGTGGCCGAAAACCGCACTCCATTTGGAGCCTCCTAGCTCCTTCTATGTATAAATAGGCCTTCCCCGTCCAAACTTTCGGATCTCTCCACCCCTAACCCTAAAAAAACAGCTCCTTCGTGCACCGGACGTGTCCGGCCCGCGCCGGACAACGTCCGCCGCCGACCGCAGCCAACCAGGAGGTGCCACGTGTCCCTCTGGCCTCCTCCCGCCGCCGGCCCGTCGGGCCCAAGGCCGGCCCCCTCCGTCCCGCGCCCGGGCCTCGCCTCCTCCTCCCGAGCGCCTCGCCGCGCCGCCCCTTGCCTCGCCGGCCGGCGCCGCCACGCCCGTACCTC
>NC_041386.1:206722605-206729697 GCF_002162155.2 Triticum dicoccoides | reverse complement strand
GCCACCGGCGCCGCCACACCGCCTGCCGCCGCTGATCCTCGTCGCCCGCGCCTCCCCGCCGGCCGGATCCGTTGCACCGGCCCCTCTCCGGCGTCCCCGCGGCAAGTACCAACTCCGGCAAGCTCCAAGCCCCTCTGGCCATCCTCAAAGTCCGTGCATGAACAATAACTCCGGCGAGATCCGGATCTAGATCTAAGATCCATCTCGGTTGACTTTTTGCCCGAAACCCTAGCTCATATGCTCTTGTTCATCGCATCGTAACTTTACATCAGTAGCTCCGATTTGGGCATATAGCGTATCAAAATGTTCATCTCAGAGAGTACATCATTTCATTCCAATGCATCATTTTCATTTGAGTTCATCTTGATGCCCGAAATGCTGTTAGAAGAGGGCTACTTGAGATATTTGTCAGATCTGCTACTCCTTTTAGATATTTGTCATTTTTGCCATGATTATTGTGTGCATGTTATGACCATGAGCTCTACATATGTTTTGTTAAGGGTTTTGCCATCTTTCCAGAGGTGCAAATGTATTTTTGTGATGTGTGTGGTGACTAGCACAAGCTTGCAAAATGGTGCACTTGTTAATGCTGATTTCAGGGACATAGAAATTCCACTAAGTCCTTGACATGTTTATCTCATGTTGCCATATGTTCTTGTTGTTTCCTAGTGATCCGTGCCCCTTTTGAGGATGATCAGTAAGGATGTTTTGTTAATCTTGTACTGCTCTATCCATCCATGTATTTGTTTGTAGTTATGGAGCACCCTAGCTTGAGTCAATCGAGCTCTACTTTTGCTACTTCGTGAATCTGGGCAGATTGTCTACTTGTTAGCGATTTTGCCGATGATGTTGTAGTTGATCTGTGCATGCTATGCTATTGTACTTGCCATGTCTAGCTTGCATTTTGTGTATTCTTGATGGGTGTATGCTTACCTTATCAGGACTTGCTCCGTAGTGAGTGCATCGAGCTCGTAAACATGCCTACTTGATATCTGTTTTCAGCATGTTCCAGTTTTCACTAAGTCTGAAAACTGATTATGCTTTTGCTATGTTCACATGCTTGCAATTATATTTTCTGATCCCTTTTGGCTCAAGGTCTCTAAGGGACTTTTGTTAAGCTCTTTGAGTAGCTCCATTCCATGCTTACTTTGCCATGTTCAGGTCCTGTAGCATGTAGATTTGTTGCTCCGAAGAGTGCTACCTTATCTGAAATTCCAGACAAGTGTTAATTTCACTAAGTCTGAAATCTGTTTGCCATATGCACTTTTTCCATGCTTGTTTGAACATGTTAATGGATGAATTGGCCGTAGCTTAGTGATAGACTTTTGTTAAGCATCTTGAGTACATCCCTGCCATGTATTTTGGTGTCATGTTTGGATGTTGTAAAATGTTCATCTCATTGCATTTAGATGGCTACTTGCTGTAAATCGCAGACCGGTGTCATTTGTTTTGCTTGCCATTTCCAAACCGTAACTCCGATTCTGGCATTCTTTATATCATTTTCAAGCGATTTCATCTCATATTTCCAGTGGCACACTTGGATTTCCAAGTTGAGTCCAGGTTCATGCATCCCTTGTCAAATCTTGCATATGCATCCCACATCGCATTCCGCATAGCATATCATCTTTGCATCATATTGTTTGAGCTTTGCACGTGGTTGATTGTGTCCTTGTTGCTTGTTTGCCTTGTTTGGGTAGAGCCGGGAGACGAGTTTGCTAACGAGGAGCCCGTTGAGTTCACTTTCGAGGATCCAGTCAACTCTGACAACTTTGCAGGCAAGATGATCATACCCTCGAAATCACTACTATCTTTGCTTTGCTAGATGCTCGCTCTTTTGCTGTGCCAATGCTACGATGCCTACCACTTGCTTTCAAGCCTCCCAAATTGCCATGTCAGACCTCTACCCCTCCATGTCCTATGCAAACCGTTGATTGGCTATGTTACCGCTTTGCTCAGCCTCTCTTATAGTGTTGCTAGTTGCAGGTGAAGATTGGAGGCCGTTCCTTGTTGGAACATTTATTTACTTGTTGGGATATCATTATTTTATCTTGTTATCCTAATGAATCTATACACTTGGTAAAGGGTGGAAGGCTCGGCCTCTCGCCTAGTGTTTTGTTCCACTCTTGCCGCCCTAGTTTCCGTCATATCGGTGTTATGTTCCCGGATTTTGCGTTCCTTACGCGGTTGGGTTATAATGGGAACCCCTTGATAGTTCGCCTTGATTAAAGCTTTTCCAGCAATGCCCAACCTTGGTTTTACCATTTGCCACCTACCCTCTTTTTCCCTTGGGTTTCCGGAGCCCGAGGGTCATCTTATTTAAACCCTCCCGGGCCAGTGCTCCTCTGAGTGTTGGTCCGAACCGAGTAGACTGCGGGGCCACCTCGGGGCAACTTGAGGGATGGTTTTACTCATAGGATGTCTCATCTGAGTGTGCCCTGAGAATGAGATATGTGCAGCTCCTATCGGGATTTGTCGGCACATTCGGGCGGTGTTGCTGGTCTTGTTTTAACCTGTCGAAGTGTCTTGAAGAACCGAGGTACCGAGTCTGATCGGAACGTCTTGGGAGGAGGTCTATTCCTTCGTTGACCGTGAGAGCTTGTCATGGGCTAAGTTGGGACTCCCCTGCAGGGTTTTGAACTTTCGAGAGCCGTGCCCGCGGTTATGGGTAGATGGGAATTTGTTAATGTTCGGTTGTAGATAACTTGAACCTTAACTTAATTAAAATGAATCAACCGTGTGAGTTACCGTGATGGCCTCATCTCGGCGGAGTCCGGGAAGTGGACACGGTGTTGGAGTAATGTTTGCGCAGGTTGCTCTCTAGTTTCTCGCTCGCGTTTTGCCTCCTCTTCTCGCGCTCTTTTGCGAACAGGATAGCCACCATATATGCTAGTCGCTTGCCGCAGCTTCACATATTTTACCTTGCCTTACCTATAATCTTAAATAGTCTTGATCACGAGGGTGCACGATTGATGAGTCCCTGTGGCTCACAGATTACTATTACACCAGATGTAGGGCCTGATGATTCCGCTCTAGGTGACGCGCTCGAGCTCAAGTGGGAGTTCGACGAGGACTCTCAATGATACTATGTCTCTTTTCCTGATGATCAGTAGTGGTGCCCTGTTGGGGGTGATCGGGACCGTGTCACACGTTGGGTTATATTTTATTTTGGCGCCGTAGTCGGGCCATGAGTGTTTGGAGGATGTAATGTTATTTATGTACCTTGATTGACGTGGAGAGTCTAAGCCAACTATGTTATCTCCCCTCTTATTAATTATATTACATGGGATGTTGTAAAGATCACCTTACTTGCGACATATGCCTTCAATGCGATTATGCCTCTAAGTCGTGCCTCGACACGTGGGAGATATAGTCGCATCGAGGGCGTTACAGGATGCCGGAGCAGTCGATGGTGTCGAGGTTTGGCTGAGGCCGGAGTTCAGATGTCGACGAAACCGATGACGCAGCGCGGGGGGAAACAACAGTTAGTACCTACATGTTCTACACGTGCTCACAAGGCCAACGGGCGTATGCACGGGACCAGTTGGTCACTAGAGCCTCATCGGCGACGAGCTCGGGCGACGGCGCATTCGGGTGTAGGCGACGTGGTGGCTATGGCGTGCAAACGAGGCAAGGGAGAGGGGTGTTCGGGACAGGAGCTCATGGTGAGCACGCTAGGCGGGTCGACGAGCTCGGGGAAGCACCGGAGCGAGCGGAGCGGTGAGGGGGATCTCCAGCGGTAGGCGATGATGACGTTGAAGATGGCGACGCTGTGCGGCGTCCGGCGGTGCATGTGTCCTGGAGGAGGCCTAGACGATGGAGGCGGAGCTCCTGGGTGTGTAGGGGGGCTAGGTAGTGGTTGTGGCCGCGGCGAACGGAGTTGGTGGCGATGGTGGCGCTCGGGCACGAGGTGCAGAGCAAGAGAGAGGAGGGGATGAGGACGAGGGTGTAACACCCTGGATGTAACTTTCCCAATTTGTACTCCAACTCTTGCCGTTTCCGGAGTCAAGTTATATTTATTTCCTCGGGTTCGGGTCTTTGTCTCCGTGTGTTGTTATCATTGTCATGCATCTCATATCATGTCATCATGTGCATTGCATTTGCAAACGTGTTCCTCTCATGCTTTCGAGCATTTTCCCCGTTGTCCGTTTTGCATTCCGGTGCTTCGTTCTCCTCCGGTGGTCAATTCTAGATTTCTTTCATGTGTGGGGATTAAACATTTCCGTATTGGACCGAGACTTGCCAAGCGGCCTTGGTTTACTACCGGTAGACCGCCTGTCAAGTTTCGTCTCATTTGGACTTCGTTTGATACTCCAACGATTAACCGAGGGACCGAAAAGGCCTCGTGTGTGTTGCAGCCCTACACCCCTCCAATTTGGGCCAAAACCCACCTAACTCGGCTCCATCACCTAGAGCGTTCGATCACGATCGCGTGGCCAAAAACCGCACCTCATTTGGACTCTCCTAGCTCCCTCTATGCCTATTTAAAGACCCCTCCGAATCCGGATCTTCCTCTCCCCCGAAACCCTAATTTTCCCCTCACGCGCCCGGACACGTCCGGCTTTCGCCGGACAAAGTCGCCGCCGCCCGCCCGCTCCTATAAGGCGCCGCCACGTGGCACAGCAGCCGCCACCGTCGCTCCTGCCCGGGAGGCCCAGCCGGGGCCCCCGAGGCCCATCTCCTCCGCGTCGCCGCCCGATCCCGCCGAGTCGCCCGCCGCCAGTCGCCGCCTCCCCGCCGGCGTGCGCCGCCGCACCCAGGCCATCGCGGTCGCCTCCGCTCTGCCGCCACCTCGGCTCGGCCGCCCGTCGCCTTCGCGCTCCGCCGCCGCGCAGGGCGCCGCCTCCGCCGACGCCGCTAAGTCCGGGCGGCCTCGCCTCTCCCTCACCTCCCCGCCGCATTTTCGAGCTCGCTAGAGCCGCCGCCGCCTCGCCGGAGCTCCTCGGTTCGCGTACCGATCCAAATCTGGGACGAACCCTAGGTCAAATTCGTCTAAGTCCTCGGAATTTTCAGTCCATGTGCCTCTGTTCATAGCCCCGTAACTTTGCATCCGTAGCTCCGATTCATACATATAGCATATCAGAATGTTCATCTCAAAGAGTACATCATTTCATTCCATTGCGTCATTTTCATTTGAGGTCATCTTGATGCCCGAAATTCTATTAGAAGAGGGCTACTTGAGATAATTGTCAGATCTGCTACTCCGTTTAGGTTTTTGTCATTTTTGCCATGATTATTGTGTGCATGCTATGCCCATGAGTTCTACATGTGTTTTGTTAAGGGTTTTTTCATCTTTCCAGAGGTGCAACCCATGTATTTTTGTGATGTTTTTGGTGACTAGTGCAAGCTTGCAAAGTGGTGCACTTGCTAATTCTGTTTTCAGGGACTTAGTAATTTCACCAAGTCCTGGAGCTGTTTATCTCATGATGTCATATGTTCATGTTGTTTCCTAGTGATCCGTGCCTCTTTTGAGGATGATCAGTAAGGATGTTTTGTTAATATTGTAGTGCTATATCCATCCATGTCTTTGTTTGAAATTATGGAGCAACCTAGCTTGAGTCAATCGAGCTCTACTTTTGCTACTTCGTGAATCTGGGCAGATTGTCAACTTGTTTGCAATTTTGCCGGTGATGTTGTAGTTGATCCGTGCATGCTATACTATTGTTCTTGCCATGTCTAGCTTGAATTTTGTGCCTTCTTGATGGGTGTATGCTTGTCTTTCCATGACTTGCACCGTAGTGAGTGCATCGAGCTCGTAAACATGCCTACTTGAGTTATATTTCAGCATGTGTCAGTTTTTCACTGTCTGAAAACTGATTATGTTTTTGCTATGTTCACATGCTTGCAATTGTATTTTCTGAACCCTTTTGGCTCAAGGTCACTAAGGTACTTTTGTTAAGCTCTTTGAGTAGCTCCATACCATGCTTTACTTTCCCATGTTCAGGTCCTGTATCATGTAGTTTTATTGCTCCGAAGAGGGCTACCTAATCTGAAATTCCAGACAAGTGTTGATTTCACCAAGTCTGAGATCTGTTTTGTCATATGCATTTTTGCCATGCTTGTTTGAACCTATTAATGGATGATTTGGCCATAGCTCAGTGCTAGACTTTTGTTAAGAATCTTGTGTGCATCCCTGCCATGTATCTTGTTGTCATGTTTGGGTGCTGTATCATGTCCATCTCATTGCATTTAGATGCCTACTTGCTGTAAACCGCAGACCGGTGTCATTTTTGTTTCGCTTGCCATTTCCAAACCGTAACTCCGATTCCGGCGTTCTTTATATCGTTTTCAAGCGATTTCGTCTCATCTTTCCAGTGGCACACATGGAATTCCAAGTTGAGGCCAGGTTCATGCATTTCCTGTCATATCTTGCATTTTGCATCCCGCATCGCATCCCGCATAGCATATCATCATTGCATCATATTGCTTGGTCTTGCACGTGGTTGATTGTATCCTTGTTGCTTGTTTGTATTGTTTGGGTAGATCCAGGAGACGAGTTCGCTAAAGAGGAGCCCGTTGAGTTTGCTTTTGAGGATCCAGTCAACTCTGAGAACTGTGCAGGCAAGATGATCATACCCTCGAAATCACTACTATCTTTGCTATGCTAGTTTTCTCGCTCTTTTGCTATGCCATTGCTACGATGCCTACCACTTGCTTGCAAGCCTCCCAAATTGCCATGTCAAACCTCTAACCACCTTGTCCTAGCAAACCGTTGATTGGCTATGTTACCGCTTTGCTCAGCCCCTCTTATAGCGTTGCTAGTTGCACGTGAAGATTGAAGGCTGTTCCTTGTTGGAACATTTATTTACTTGTTGGGATATCATTATATTTCCATGTTATCTTAATGCATCTATATACTTGGTAAAGGGTGGAAGGCTCGGCCTCTCGCCTAGTGTTTTGTTCCACTCTTGCCGCCCTAGTTTCCGTCATATTGGTGTTATGTTCCCGGATTTTGCGTTCCTTACGCGGTTGGGTTATAATGGGAACCCCTTGATAGTTCGGCTTGATTAAAGCTTTTCCAGCAATGCCCAACATTGGTCTTACCATTCGCCACCTAGCCTTTTCTTTCCCTTGGGTTCTGCAGACTCAAGGGTC
>NC_041386.1:206715296-206722454 GCF_002162155.2 Triticum dicoccoides | reverse complement strand
GCTCCTCTTAGCGTTGGTCCAACCGAGCGATGTTCGGGGCTACCAGGGGAAACTCTGGGCTGGCCTACCCGACGTCTGGCTCATCTGAGTGTGCCCTAAGAAAGAGATATGTGCAGCTCCTATCGGGATTTGCCGGCACATTCAGGTGGTGTTGCTGGTCTTGTTTTAACCTGTCGAAGTGTCTTGAATTACCGAGATACCGAGTCTGATCGAAACGTCTTGGGAGGAGGTTTATTCCTTCGTTGACCGTGAGAGCTTGTCATGGGCTAAGTTGGGACTCCCCTGCAGGGATTTGAACTTTCGAAAGCCATGCCCGCGTTTTTGGGCAGATGGGAATTTGTTAATGTCCGGTTGTAGATAACTTGAACCTTAATTAATTAAAATGAATCAACTAAGTGTGTTACCGTGATGGCCTCTTCTCGGCGGAGTCTAGGAAGTGGACACGGTGTTGGAGTTATGTTTGCGCAGACTGCTCTCTAGTTTCTCACTCGCGCTTTGCCTCCTCTTCTCGCTCTCTTTTGCGTTTAAGTTAGCCACCATATTTTGCTAGTCGCTTGCTGCAGCTCCACATATTTACCTTGTCTTACCTATAAGCTTAAATAGTCTTGATCGCGAGGGTGCGAGATTGCTGAGTCCCTGTGGCTCACAAATTACTATTACACCAGATGCAGGGCCTGATGATTCCGCTCCAGGAGACGCGTTTGAGCTCAAGTGGGAGTTTGACGAAGACTCTCAACGTTACTATGTTTCCTTTCCCGATGATCAGTAGTGGTGCCCAGTTGGTGGTGATTGGGACCATGTCACATGTTGGGTTCTCTTTTATTTTGGCGCCGTAGTCGGGCCATGAGTGTTTGGATGATGTAATGTTATTCCTTTTATTATCATATTACATGGGATGTTGTGAAGATTGCCTAACTTGCGACATATGCCTTCAATGCGATTATGTCTCTAAGTCGTGCCTCGACACGTGGGAGCTATAGTCGCATCGAGGGTGTTACAAGTTGGTAATCAGAGCCTTCCCCGACCTTAGGAGCCCCATTGCTTGATCGTTTTTAGCGGCCGAGTTGTGTCTAGAAAAATGTTTTGAGTCATTAGGAATTATATATCGAAGATTTTAGGAATTCTTTTTACTTCCCAGTCTTCTCATCGCTCTGGTAAGGCATCCTGACGTAGGGTTTTGACTCTTCTCTTCCCAAATTTCACTAAAAAAAATTTAGGATCACGCGGGTATCTTGGAATCGTTCCGATGGTTTTATGATGAGAACATTGTCTTGGTGCCTCCTGTCAGGGGTTTAGTGGAAGTGTCCCAGGGAGTTGAGCTCTAAGGTGTTGTCATCATAATTTTATCGTTGAAGTTCTGGAATACCTGAGTTTAGTACGCTGACATCGAAAATCTCTTTTATGCAGTTCGTTGGTGAGATAACCTCGACGCCACCTAGTACTGGGGCGGGAGTTTGGGAGTATCGCCATAACTTGTATAACGGATGCTTTTCGAAGGTTGAGGTAGATGGTTTCCGAAGGTTTCTTGGTTATGAGTTGAAGGATGGATACAGCTGGATGTAGGATTTGCTAGTTTGGGTGAGATATTATGCTTCCCCTGTATCCCCAACACCTGATTGCATAACCGGAAAGGTTCGGGAGTTTCATAGGTGGGAATTCTAGTAGCTCTAGTTCTTCTTCCACGGATATTGGTTTGAGATTTGGATTTCTTACCGATTATTCGTTCTTGATCCGTACCTTGTTGATTTATTTCTCTACCTTATTTCTACGTGGCTTCTCAATTTATGGATATGTGACCATTTCAAGAGGAATGCATTCGTTTATTTTGTTCGGATGTGAAGACGATATATTGCAATTTTCATTCCGTTGGATTCAGCTTCAATATTTCTCTGTCAATGTGCTAATGGTGGTCAACCTCTTCAGGATGGCTCCTCCAACGCGCACGACTCTGAATCCTGATCCGCCACCACCTCCACCTCCTCCGGAGGCATGGCAAGCGGTGATGGCCGCAACCAATGCAAACACACAGTTGATCATGCAAATTCTTCAAGAGCGCAATCAAGGAAACCAAGGGAATCAAGGCAGCAATCAGAATCACTTTGCTTCACTCAACCAGTTCCTTGCTAACGGGCCAAAGACTTTCAGCAATTGTGTTGAGGCAACCGATGCTGACGATTGGCTTGTGGATCTGTGCAAGCATTTCGAGTGCAGTAACGTCAGGCCTGAGGACTTTGTTAAGTTCGCTTCCTTCCAACTCAAAGATCAAGCTGCAGAATGGTTCCAGCAGTACAAGGATTCCAGAGCCGGACGTGTTATCACTTGGGATGATTTTCGTCGAGATTTCTGAGCTCATCATATTCCTCAAAGTGTGGTTGAAAGCAAGCGTGATGAATTCCGCAATCTGAAGCAAGGCTCTTTATCTGTCTATCACTACAACAAGTTGTTCCAGAAGCTCGCCCGCTTTGCCAAGCAGGACGTACCTGATGAGAAGAGCATGATATACCAGTTCAAGGGTGGTCTCAGAGAAGAAATTCAGCTAGCTCTTGTTCTATTCGAGCCCTTGAGATATGATGAGTTCTACAACATGGCACTGAAGCAAGAGGCTGCTCAGTTGAACTGTGATGCTTCCAAGAAGCGAGTCAGAGATGTTACTCCTTCTTCCTCTACTCAAGTGGCCAAGCAGTAGAAGTTTTGGCTTCCTCCTCCTCTGTTCCGTCAGCCGTATCAGCAGAAGAGCAAAGGTGGCAGTGGTTCTTCCCACCCACCCAACCCTGGCTTTCAAAACAAGACTTCGTCTCAAGCTCCAAGATTGAGTGCTTCGTACCACCGTCCGCTTTCAGAGGTCACGTGCAACAAGTGCCAACAGAAGGGTCACTATGCCAACAAGTGTTTCAATCAGAGGCGTCTTCCTCCTCCTCCTCCTGTCAGATCGGCAAGTACAGCTGTGGTCAAGTATAACCCCAAGTCCGCCAAGGTCAACTTGATGAATGCAGCTCAGGCAGAGGAATCACCAGATGTGATCATGGGTAACCTTCCTGTTAATGACATTCCCACAAAAGTTCTTTTTGACACGGGTGCATCGCATTGTTTCATCTCGAGACCATTTGTTTCTAAGCATGAGTTGCCTTTGCAAGATTTGCCTAGACATTTATCTGTTGTTTCTCCGGGTAAATTCATGAATGCAAGCGCTATTGCCCCAGATGTTTCTATCACATTGGGCGATTACAAGTTTCTCTCTTCTTCGGTGGTTCTTGGTAACTCGGATATTAATCTTATTCTCGGAATGGATTGGCTTTCTAAGCACAAGACACATCTTGATTGTGCTGCCAGGAAGATTCAATTAACTCATTCGTCTGAGGATGTAATTGTCTTTGCCGCTCGTGATGATACCATTCGTCTGTTTTCTCTCAATGAGAAGGGTGAATTGGACGCTATCTCGCAAATTCCAGTCGTTTGCGAATATCAAGACGTCTTTCCAGGAGAGCTTCCAGGAATGCCTCCGCACCGGCCAGTTGAATTCGTTATTGATCTTGAGCCTGGTACGGAACCTGTGTGAAAGTGTCCTTACAAGCTCGGACCTGAAGAGTTGAAGGAGCTGAAGAAGCAACTCGATATTCAAGAGAAAATGGGTCTTATCCGGCCTAGTTCTTCTCCGTGGGGTTGTGGTGTTCATTTTGTGAAGAAGAAGGATGGAATGGACCGACTTTGTGTTGATTACCGTCCAGTGAACAAGAAGACCATCAAGAACAAATACCCACTTTCCAACATCAATGAGCTGTTCGAACAACTCAAAGGTGCTCAAGTATTCTCCAAGCTTGATCTCCGTATGGGTTATCATTAGATTCAAATCCGTGAGCAAGATATTCCCAAGACGGCTTTCAGGACAAGCTTTGGTTCTTATGAATACACTGTCATGTCTTTTGGCCTCGTCAACACCCCTCCGATGTTTTCTCACATGATGAACTTCATCTTCAACGCCTACACCAATGACTTCGTTTTGGTCTATCTCAACGACATTCTGGTTTTCTCGAAGAACAAGGAAGATCATGCAAAGCACTTGCGTTTGGTTCTTGAAAAGCTCAGAGAACATCAGTTCTATGCCAAGTTCTCCAAGAGCGAATTTTGGCTCGATGAGGTTCTTTATCTTGGTCATATCATCTCTGCCAAGGGCATTGCCGTGAATCCTGAGAAGGTGTCTGCAATTGTGAATTGGGAACCTCCTCAGAACGTGAAGCAACTCCGAAGTTTTCTCGGTCTCGCAAGCTATTTTCGCAGATTCATTGAAAACTTTTCTAAGATCGCGAGCCTCTCTCTAATCTTCTCTAGAAGCACGTCAAGTACGTTTGGTCTCCGGAGTGTGATATTGCTTTCAACACTTTGAAAGAGAAATTGGTCACTGCTCCAGTTCTCACTCCGCCTGATGAATCCAAGCCGTACGAGGTCTTTTGTGATGCCTCTCTCTAAGGTCTTGGCGCAGTATTGATGCAAGAGAAGAAATTTGTTGCTTATACATCTCGCCAGTTGAAGCCTAATGAGAAGAACTACCCCACTCATGATCTTGAGTTGGCGGCAGTTGTGCATGCTCTTTTGACTTGGAGACATCTTCTATGGGGAAGGAAAGTGGACATTTTCACTGATCACAAGAGTCTCAAGTACATTTTCACTTAGCCTAATCTCAACCTCAGGCGAACTCGATGGGTCGAAATGATTCAAGAGTATAATCCGAGTATTGAGTATACTCCAGGCAAGGCCAATGTGATTGCTGACGCATTGAGCAGGAAAGCTTACTGCAACAGTCTGATACTCAAGCCTTATCAACCCGAGCTTTGTGAAGCTTTCCGCAAACTTAACCTGCAAGTTGTTCCTCAAGGTTTCCTCGCTAACCTTCTAGTCTCTCCTACCTTGGAAGACCAGATTCGCCAAGCCCAGCTTCGTGATGCTATGGTGAAAAAGGTGAAGATTGGGATTGCCAAGAGTCAGTCCAAGTAAAAGTGCTACCCCCTTGATGACAAGGACACTCTCTTCTTCGAGGATCGTATTGTTGTACCCAAAGGTGACCTTCGTAAAGTGATAATGAACGAGGCTCACAATTCTCTCCTCTCCATCCACCCTGGGAGCACGAAGATGTATCAGGACCTTAAGCAAGCTTATTGGTGGACTCGAATGAAGCGCGAGATTGCTCAATTTGTGAATGAATGTGATGTCTGCAGAAGAGTGAAGGCAGAACACCAAAGACCAGTTGGTCTCCTCCAACCTCTTGCCATTCCAGAATGGAAGTTTGACCACATTGAAATGGACTTCATGACTGGGTTTCCAAAGTCCAAGCGTGGCAATGATGCTATATTCATTGTCATCGACAAACTCACCAAAGTGGCTCACTTTCTGCCTATCAAAGAGCCGATCACTGTAGCTCAATTGGCGGAACTCTATACCTCTCGTATTGTCTCTCTGCATGGTATTCCTCAAGTGATCTCTTCAGACCGTGGCAGCATCTTTACCTCGAAGTTTTGGGATTCTTTTCAGAAGGCCATTGGCACCAACATCCGCTTCAGCACAGCTTTCCATCCTCAAACTAGCGGTCAAGTCGAGCGTGTCAACCAGATTCTTGAAGATATGCTCAGGGCTTGTGTAATCTCTTTCGACATGAAGTGGGAGGACTGTCTTCCTTATGCTGAATTCTCCTACAACAACAGTTTTCAAGCAAGTTCGGGCAAGGCCCCATTTGAAATTCTGTATGGCAGGAAGTGCCATACTCCTCTCAACTGGTCTGAAACCGGTGAACGTCAGCTTTTGGGTAATGACTTAATCACAGAAGCAGAAGAAATGTGCAAAGTCATTCGTGATAACCTCAAAGCAGCTCAATCCTGTCAGAAGAGCTACTATGATAGTAAGCACCGTGATTTGGCTTTCGAGATCGGAGATCATGTTTACCTCCGCGTCTCTCCTATGAAAGTTACTCGTCGCTTCGGTATCAAAGGGAAGCTTGCCCCTAGATACGTGGGACCTTTCAAGATCGTCAGCAAGAGAGGCGACCTCGCCTATCAACTCGGGCTTCCTTCAAACTTTGCAAATGTTCATGACGTGTTCCATGTCTCTCAGCTTCGAAAGTGCTTCAAGACTCCTGACCGCACCGTCAACTTCGAGGACATTGAGCTCCAAGAAGATCTTTCCTATCATGAGCACCCAGTTGCTATTCTTGAAGAGACTGAACGCAAGACTCGCAACAAGTCAATCAAATTTCTCAAAGTCAAGTGGTCACACCATTCCGACCGTGAAGCTACCTGGGAACGCGAGGATCACCTCCGTTCTGAGTACCCGGCGTTCTTTCAGTCCTAGATCTCGGGACGAGATCCTTTCGTAGTGGTGGAGTGTTGTAACACCCCGGATGTAACTTTCCCAATTTGTACTCCAACTCTTGCCGTTTCCGGAGTTAAGTTATATTTATTTCTTCGGGTTCGGGTCTTTGTCTCCGTTTGTTGTTATCGTTGTCATGCATCTCATATCACGTCATCATGTGCATTGCATTTGCATACGTGTTCCTCTCATGCTTTCGAGCATTTTCCCCATTGTCCGTTTTGCATTCCGGCGCTTCGTTCTCCTCCGGTGGTCAATTCTAGCTTTCTTTTGTGTGTGGGGATTAAACATTTCCGGATTGGACCGAGACTTGCCAAGCGGCCTTGGTTTACTACCGGTAGACCGCCTGTCAAGTTTCGTATCATTTGGACTTCGTTTGATACTCCAATGGTTAACCGAGGGACCAAAAAGGCCTTGTGTGTGTTGCAGCCCAACACCCCTCCAATTTGGCCCAAAACCCACCTAACTCTGCTCCATCATGTAGAGCGTTCGATCATGATCGCGTGGCCGAAAACCGCACCTCATTTGGACTCTCCTAGCTTCCTCTATGCCTATTTAAAGACCCCTCCGAATCCGGATCTTCCTCTCCCCCCGAAACCCTAATTTTCCCCTCGCGCGCCCGGACACGTCCGGCTGTCGCCGGACAAAGTCACCGCCGCCCGCCCACGCCTATCAGGCGCCGCCACGTGGCACAGCAGCCGCTGCCGTCGCTCCGGCCCGGGAGGCCCAGCCGGGGCCCCCGAGGCCCATCTCCTCCGCGCCGCCGCCCGATCCCGCCGAGTCGCCCGCCGCCAGCCGCCGCCT
>NC_041386.1:206698216-206714833 GCF_002162155.2 Triticum dicoccoides | reverse complement strand
GCGCAGGCCGCCGCCTCCGCCGCCGCCGCCAACGCCGCCAAGTCCGGCCGGCCTCGCCTCTCCCTCACCTCCCCGCCGCCTTTTCGAGCTCGCCGGAGCCGCCGCCTTCTCGCCGGAGCTCCTCGGTTCGCGTGCCGATCCAGATCTGGGACGAACCCTAGGTCAAATTCGTCTAAGTCCTCAGAATTTTCAGTCCATGTGCCTCTGTTCATAGCCCCGTAACTTTGCATCCGTAGCTCTGATTCATGCATATAGCGTATCAAAATGTTCATCTCAGAGAGTACATCATTTCATTCCATTGCATAATTTTCATTTGAGGTCATCTTGATGCCCGAAATGCTGTTAGAAGAGGGCTACTTGAGATAATTGTCAGATCTGCTACTCCGTTTAGGTTTTTGTCATTTTTTCCATGATTATTGTGTGCATGCTATGCCCATGAGTTCTACATGTGTTTTGTTAAGGGTTTTGTCATCTTTCCATAGGTGCAAGCCATTTATTTTTGTGATGTGTGTGGTGACTAGTGCAAGCTTGCAAAGTGGTGCACTTACTAATTCTGTTTTCAGGGACTTGGTAATTTCACCAAGTCCTGGAGCTGTTTATCTCATGATGTCATATGTTCATGTTGTTTCCTAGTGATCCGTGCCTCTTTTGAGGATGATCAATAAGGATGTTTTGTTAATCTTGTATTGCTCTATCCATCCATGTCTTTGTTTGCAATTATGGAGCACCCTATCTTGAGTCAATCGAGCTCTACTTTTGCTACTTCGTGAATCTGGGCAGATTGTCAACTTGTTTGCAATTTTGCGAGTGATGTTGTAGTTGATCCGTGCATGCTATGCTATTGTTCTTGCCATGTCTAGCTTGAATTTTGTGCCTTATTGATGGTTGTATGCTTGTATTTCCATGACTTGCACTGTAGTGAGTGCATCGAGCTCGTAAACATGCCTACTTGAGTTATATTTCAGCATGTGTCAGTTTTTCACTAAGTCTGAAAACTGATTATGTTTTTGCTATGTTCACATGCTTGCAATTGTATTTTCTGAACCCTTTTGGCTCAAGGTCACTAAGGTACTTTTGTTAAGCTCTTTGATTAGCTCCATGCCATGCTTTACTTTGCCATGTTCAGGTCCTGTATCATGTAGTTTTATTGCTCCGAAGAGGGCTACCTAATCTGAAATTCCAGGCAAGTGTTGATTTCACCAAGTCTGAGATCTGTTTTGTCATATGCATTTTTGCCATGCTTGTTCGAACCTATTAATGGATGATTTGGCCATAGCTCAGTGCTAGACTTTTGTTAAGCATCTTGTGTGCATCCCTGCCATGTATCTTGTTGTCATGTTTGGGTGCTGTATCATGTTCATCTTATTGCATTTAGATGCCTACTTGCTGTAAATCGCAGACAAGTGTCATTTTTGTTTCGCTTGCCATTTCCAAACCGTAACTCCGATTCCGGCGTTCTTTATATCGTTTTCAAGCGATTTCGTCTCATCTTTCCAGTGGCACACTTGGAATTCCAAGTTGAGGCCAGGTTCATGCATTTCCTGTCATATCTTGCATTTTGCATCCCGCATCGCATCCCGCATAGCATATCATCATTGCATCATATTGCTTGGTCTTGCACGTGGTTGATTGTATCCTTGTTGCTTGTTTGTCTTGTTTGGGTAGATCCAGGAAACGAGTTTGCTAACGAGGAGCCCGTTGAGTTTGCTTTCGAGGATCCAGTCAACTCTGAGAACTGTGCAGGCAAGATGATCATACCCTCGAAATCACTACTATCTTTACTATGCTAGTTTGCTCGCTCTTTTGCTATGCCATTGCTACGATGCCTACCACTTGCTTGCAAGCCTCCCAAATTGCCATGTCAAACCTCTAACCACCTTGTCCTAGCAAACCGTTGATTGGCTATGTTACCGCTTTGCTCAGCCCCTCTTATAGCGTTGCTAGTTGCACGTGAAGATTGAAGGCTGTTCCTTGTTGGAACATTTATTTACTTGTTGGGATATCATTATATTGCCATGTTATCTTAATGCATCTATATACTTGGTAAAGGGTGGAAGGCTCGGCCTCTCGCCTAGTGTTTTGTTCCACTCTTGCCGCCCTAGTTTCCGTCATATCGGTGTTATGTTCCCGGATTTTGCGTTCCTTAGGCGGTTGGGTTATAATGGGAACCCCTTGATAGTTCGGCTTGATTAAAGCTTTTCCAGCAATGCCCAACATTGGTCTTACCATTCGCCACCTAGCCTTTTCTTTCCCTTGGGTTCTGCAGACTCAAGGGTCATCTTATTTTAACCCCCCCCGGGGCCAGTGCTCCTCTTAGTGTTGGTCCAACCGAGCGATGTCCGGGGCTACCAGGGGAAACTCTGGGCTGGCCTACCCGACGTCTGGCTCATCTGAGTGTGCCCTAAGAAAGAGATATGTGCAGCTCCTATCGGGATTTGCCGGCACATTCGGGCGGTGTTGCTGGTCTTGTTTTAACCTGTCGAAGTGTCTTGAATTACCGAGATACCGAGTCCGATCGAAACGTCTTGGGAGGAGGTTTATTCCTTCGTTGACCGTGAGAGCTTGTCATGGGCTAAGTTGGGACTCCCCTGCAGGGATTTGAACTTTCGAAATCCATCCCCGCGGTTATGGGCAGATGGGAATTTGTTAATGTCCGGTTGTAGATAACTTGAACCTTAATTAATTAAAATGAATCAACTGAGTGCGTTACCGTGATGGCCTCTTCTCGGCGGAGTCTAGGAAGTGGACACGGTGTTGGAGTTATGTTTGCGCAGACTGCTCTCTAGTTTCTCACTCGCGCTTTGCCTCCTCTTCTCGCTCTCTTTTGTGTTTAAGTTAGCCACCATATTTTGCTAGTCGCTTGCTGCAGCTCCACATATTTACCTTGTCTTACCTATAAGCTTAAATAGTCTTGATCGCGAGGGTGCGAGATTGCTGAGTCCCTGTGGCTCACAGATTAGTATTACACTAGATGTAGGGCCTGATGATTTCGCTCCAGGAGACGCGTTTGAGCTCAAGTGGGAGTTTGACGAAGACTCTCAACGTTACTATGTTTCCTTTCCCGATGATCAGTAGTGGTGCCCAGTTGGGGTGATTGGGACCGTGTCGCATGTTGGGTTCTCTTTTATTTTGGCGCCGTAGTCGGGCCATGAGTGTTTGGATGATGTAATGTTATTTATGTACTTGACTGACATGGCGGGTGCAAGCCAACAATGTTATCTCCCCTTTTATTATCATATTACATGGGATGTTGTGAAGATTGCCTAACTTGCGACATATGCCTTCAATGCGATTATGACTTTAAGTCGTGCCTCGACACGTGGGAGCTATAGTCGCATTGAGGGTGTTACAGAGGGAGTGGGCGAGAGGGTACGGGGTGATGCCTGGCATCGTCCAGACGCGTCGGGGCAGCGGCGGGAAGCATGACGTGGCACGACGCGTGGTCGCGCGCGTCGAACACACGCCTCTTGTCCTTCTGGCGAGAGGAGGGAGATGACTGGCAGAGCTGGTGGGCTGGGCCACCAGCTGGGCTGCTGCTACAGGTAAGAGGTAAGGCCCAGGTACTTCTTTCCTTCTCTCTTATTTCTGTTTTCTAATTTGCTTTTCTGTTTTTGATTTAGTAATAATACTAAACGATTTTAATGCTCCTGAGAAAATTTTTGGGCATCTTTTAAAAAATTACTAGCAGCCCTCGAATGTTTTCAGAATTATTGAAGCATTTAAAATATTTATGGCCATTAAATGCTCCAATTCAAATACTTATGATTTAATCCAAAGAACCTTAAATGACCTAGGAAAAGTGTGCACCATTTTTGTTAGAGGTTTTCACCAATTTAAAAAATGATGAACTATTTCTGCAGTCAGTTTGGGTTTATTGAAAATATTTTAAACTTGAAACTAGTTGAGTTCCAATTGGTGCTAGGGTTTGAACATCCCCCATTTCAAATTCATTTAAACTTAGACATGATTCATGCTCACTGATGTAACTAGTTACAAACAATTCTAGGGTTGTGACAACTCACCCCCACTAAACAAGAATCTCGTCCCGAGATTCAAGACGTAGGGTAAGAATGCAGATGGGACATGGAACTGGCACAAACTCCAAAATCCATTGCATTCTTGAAGATGTTGATTCGTTGCATCATATTGATCTTGACGTCTTTGCCTTCGAGATCTTTGTCCAACACGACGATGACGGAAAGAAACTCTATTGGATTCGATCTTCTTAAAGATCGATCAACTCACGGAATGAGAAGTTGAACATCTCTTGAGATGAGACACAGAACTCACATCAGGGTGATGGAAGTTAGATGGCGAAGATTCAAGTTGGTAGGCAACAAGTCCACGCTTGAGTTAGATGGTGCAAGGTTTCAAAGTAGTGAGGAAATAATTTCCATGATCCCATAACAGGGCACCTTTGAGGAGGTGACTCGTAAAATTATTCCCTTATGTGTTAGAAAGAATTACTTTTGTTACAGAGATCATTGAAACTCTCTATACCAGCCTAAGGAAATTCACAAATGATCGTTTGAAGGAGTCTGAAGAAATGGCATACTCAAATCGGAAAGGAACTATGTTTATAGAATAACTCGGGAAACGGAAGGCACATTCCAGTTGATACCAATGATATAACATAGTGACTGAGCATGCTTTCAAGAACTTGAGCATTTCCATATTCATCATGGTTTTACAAACATCCGTGCCAAGGATCGTGGCAACACATCATACTACCCTGATGAATCATGATGGAGGATGCAGATACAAAAGATGACAACACTTTCTCTCAGATTTTACCTTAGCAATGCCAAGGAACAAAACGTAGATGATCGACCGAGAGACATTTAGCACTCCACTTTTAATGTTCTCCTTGCTGTACTGGTTACCATGGTCATGCTTAAAAGCTTCAACATAGCCATCAAGTAAAGGTCGGACTTCGGAATACAAAGGATCCATAAGGAACAACTTCTATAATAAGTCACTCGAAATCCTCATGGAGAAGAAGGGTCAACTTGCTCAATCAAGATGCTACAATGATAGATCTTCCGGCTAGGTGTGTCGGCCAGAACATCAAACTTGTCGGGACCTACATAATAGGTCTTGGAAACGTTCCAACCATCATAGCTACCTGAGATTCAGATCTGGTTCGTACCATGATATTCCAGACTCATCAACTCTAGAAAGAAAAATTAAAGTTTGCAACACAAATCGACGAGATAGTGTTGCGAGATTCTCAGGGAATGAACTATGATAGCAAGCTCCAAAACATGAGCCGGTTCTGCTACATACATGTGAACGCACTGTCCAAGACAAGCATGACCACGTAGAAGTCTTATAATAAAACACTATCGAGTTCAGACGGGGAACCATCATCCAGGATATTGAAGTCCTTACATAATTCTTGCTCTTAAGAAGGAACTTTGTCTCCTTGAACAAATCAGTCAGTGGCTTGGTGTGCTAGGGAATACATATGGAGTGGAGGTAATTAATCTACCAAACCATGGAATACATTCGCACATGCATAACTGACTTGGGATGATTCTAGAGGAAGCAAAAAACAATCTTTCTCAAATTCACGATGGCAACTTGCAACTAATGCACGTGAACTTGGAGAAAGTGACTTCTTACACCAAACATATACATAATGAACGGAACACGAAGGCATAGCTTACAAAGTTTCCAACACTAGCTTAATGTCCAACAAAGTCATGGAGAAGATAGGGATGTTGTTGATGGGCTCAACAACAATTTATCGAGATTTCCATAAAATGGAATTCCACGACTATGTGAACAAGGTGATAGCATTGGTCAGGCCAAAAGATGTAATGGTGTATGCTCGAGGATCATCCACGAGTAAGACAACATTATGAATATCGTTGGTTCTGATTTGACTTGACGATAGCCCACACTCAAATCAAAGTTTTGACAAGACAACAGATCCAACCACTAATCACGAGGACTAATCGATGGACATATCATCTTTCTTCAACACACACACACACAAACACAAAGATATCCCTTCAGAACGAACTAAGTTAGCAAAGCTTTTATCTTCCAACTCTCCAAGTTGTTGTTTGGCTTAACCAACTAGCTCAGGGGTATCCAACACGGATTCTTGGAGAAGGGTGGTTTATAAGAAAACCAAATTGATCATGAGCTCAACATAACAGTCAGGGAACAACCTGGTGATACTTCCGAGAAGATATTCGGAAAATAATGAACCACCGATATGTCTCTAAGCTCAAGGACAATCTTGCTTTTCAAGGCAAGATGACATGATCAGAAGAGCAAGGGATTCAATCCTAACTCAAAGATCAAAGAGTGCACCGGAAATAAGAACAAGGTAGCACGATCAATCCTAGAATAGTGATTCGATAACCAACACACTAAGAATGATATTAATGTCCATTAACTACCAAGCAACACAGTTGCTAGGAGTATTGATTTCACACATCATGGTTCACTTGTCGGCATTCCGGTTGCGACAACATGGGACCGATGAATGAAAAATGATGGCAAGAATTATCAATGCGTCAAGAATTCATGAGAGATGATGCAGTTCTCATGACAATCCTGACATAAAGGGGGTAATACTCCGAGGTAGAACAGAACAAAAGTTGGATTGGCATGTTGATCTGCGGAATACAACTACATTCAGTAGTCGAAGAAATGGATGAGGTGCTGGAGTTTGTTTCTTCTAGACATTCTAGAATAGAATGGCTTGACGACGGACCACAAGAATAATAGGCATCGATAACACGAATACACAACTAGTCCTGACTATCAATTGATAGACAGAGGTCAGAAGACAACTAAAGAGAGACAACTCAAAGGAACATATGGTTTTCTGAGTTGCGGATGCATAGATTTAGTATGTCAAACAAGTTCAACATATTTCTTCCAGATAATGCAGAATGGAGAACTCATCAAGATCACTCTGGTTGTGATCTTTTGTTTCAAAGAACTTTTGCCATAAGCAGTTCATGGTATTTGGAGGAAAGAAATACCACGGACCTTGAGGACTATCCCAAAGGTTACTAATATCCTAAAGGAACTAGCAAACACTATCAACATGAAGTAATTATGGTGAATCTCGGGTTCAAGAACCCACGAATAGAATGCCTACTAATTAACTAAGTAGCATCAAGGGATTCTTTCAAGAATGATGGCCAGAATCATCACACCGGGAACACAAAACATGGCTAGATCACTAGATGATCCTCTAAGACACCTAGGGTCATAATAATAGCTCCCACATATATGTCGAGGCAACAGAGTACCTTAGATCACCGATTAGTGTGGTTAAACTGGCCCAAAGTAACATCACGAACGAAAAGAAGGGAGTTGCAAATGCATCGGACTTTTTAGAAACCCGGGATGACTCGGACAACATAACGGCTGTAAATGCTCAAAAGATTTGAGACATCCTGCAAAATAGTGGCATGACCACTCAACATCACAATATCAAGGTTCTGGGACCAGCTGTCAACATGATGAAGTAGTAGAACTAAACTGGGGCTTGAACCCATCAATCCTATAAGTCTATGGATTAGTAACACGTGATCCTGATAGAAAGAAGAGAGAGCCTAGTTCCTTAACCCTGTCGGAAAGATAGGATGACTCGGATCAGAAGGGCATAAGGTAAAGGAGTAAAAAGAGACTTACGTTCCCCTCCACAATCAATTCCCTTATATAAGTAAAGCATTTCTAGACACAACTCCAACCAGTTTGGCTTGATAATCCTACAGGCAGTCAGGCTCTGATACCAAAGCTGTCAGGACCCCGATCCTAAGTCACACCGATCTAACATGTAACACATCATATCACTTTGTGGCCTCACGCACGGTATTCCCACGGGTGCCACCTTACCTGGCCCGGGACCATTTGCGCCTTTTGGCTCACGTATATGATAGTGTTGCTAGCATCCATATAACAAAGAACCCAGGCCGACATGACTAGTCATAAACCCAAAGTGGCACTAACTTACAGGGACAGGCATACATGACCCAGCAACGAACATGTCGGTCATCGGCGAGTGAATTCGGGCTGTAGCAGCTGGGCTAACAAAACTCTGGAGACACAGTGTGACATTTCCCCGAAGGGACAGACACCGGAACGAAGAAGGACACATGTTGGCCAGCCTAAGTGTTCCGGAGCAGTAGCAAGCAACCATGGCTCACTAGAAGCACTAGGAGACATTTCCCGGTAAGAGAGGCTACCAAGGATAAACAACTAGGTTGTCGCATCCCACACATACCAAGCATTTCAAATCATACACACAATATGCTCGATATGTGCAATACAACATGGCATCACAACATAACTCTATGACTCAAAGTATTTATTCAATAGGCTCCGAGGAGCGAGATATTACAAACATGGGTCTCATGACCCAACATTCAGAGCATACAAGTCAAAGCACATGAGGAAGCTTAACATGTCTGAGTACATACATCTACAAATGAAAAAGGATGAGAAGCCTGACTATGTACCAGATCCTACCTAGGGAACAAGATCGTAGCTTAGGTATCAAGCTAAACGTCGAAGTCCACACGGAACTATAAGCGAGACTGAAGTCTCTCTGCAAAAACATAAATTAAGCAAACGTAAGTACAAATGTACCCAGCAAGACTTACATCAGAACTAACTACATATGCATCATTATCAACAAAGGGGGGTGGTGGAGTTTAACTACAGCAAACCAACTTTGACTCAGTGGCTATCCTGTACTACGATTACAAGTAACTCTTTTGAGGTCGCGCACACGAGTCCACATATTCACCAATCAATACACCACTATGGATCCGCTCTCGTCTCCCTACGAGAACGCCATCCATAGCACTCACGCTTATCTTGCGCATTTTAGAGTCTCCACTTTCACTTGTCTATGAACTGTAAAGGCAACCCAAAAGTCCATTACCGCGGAAGCGGCTATTCGAATAGATCATGTTAACCCTGCAGGGGTGTACTCCTTCACACACGCTCTCACCACTTACAACCATGTACACGTCGTGTATCTCGGCAACCTTCAAGCAGAAGCCTGGCGAGGGAGTCGGCCACGACCTGACTAACCACACAAGTCTCTAGTGCAGGTTTATCACCTATCCGGGTTCCATCCGCAAGGAGATCCGGCCGGGATTTCGCTCACAGCCGCAAACGATGTGTACAGGGTTCCGCGACACCAAACGGGCACCCGGCATACCCGGCCACGGTGTATCTACCACATCATAGCCCACCCCTAGGGTCAATGCTATGCACGGCCTCCAACACATATCCTACAAACACCAGAAACTAGTTGCAACTCCTGGACAGAGATCGAGGCGATTAATAAGCCGAGAGGGGTCGAGTTACCGGAACCCAATGTGTGGTAGTAACTGTTCATGGATCACAAACATAGAACTTAGTTCCTAAGGACGGCTTCAATGAAACAACCCACCATGTACTCCTACATGACCTCTCATCGATACCTTTACCAAATCGTGTTCACACACTTAGCTCTCAACAGTAGGACATGTTCACACACCTCCAATTCATCCCCGATGAATCAGACCTGACTCAACTCTAAGCAGTAGCAGGAATGACAAACAAGCATGAATGAGTAGGCACATCAGGGCTCAAACACCTCCTACTCATGCTAGTGGGTTTCATCTATTTACTGTGGCAATGACAGGTCATGCAGAGGAAAGGTGGTTCAACTACCGCAACATGTAACAATTGAATTGTTGTTATCCTAATGCAGAAAAAGAGAGCAGAAGTGAGAGAGTGGGATTGTATCGGAATGAACAAGGGGGTTTTTGCTTTCTTGGCACTTCTTAAGATAGTATAGCTCTTCATCGATGTCATTGAACTCATCGTGGAACCACGTCTACTGAGAGGGGACAAATACCGGCAAACAAGGAAGAACACAATCAATGCAATGCAACAATATGACGCATGAATGTGACATCGCAATATGCTATGGATTGTGTTAATGCAACAACCAACAAGTTAAGTGTAGCTCATTT
Source organism: Triticum dicoccoides (assembly GCF_002162155.2). Lineage (NCBI taxonomy): Eukaryota > Viridiplantae > Streptophyta > Magnoliopsida > Poales > Poaceae > Triticum > Triticum dicoccoides. The sequence continues at coordinate 206,704,832 of NC_041386.1, read as the reverse complement.
GAATCAAGGATTCAAATGCAATTCCAAACATAAGCATTTAAAATGCCCTTTATGTGTTTTCACTTATACAGTAGGTATAAGTTGGTTTTTCATGCATGAAAATGGTGCAGATGGATAGATTGTATTTTTCTGACAACTTTTCATATATAACTTATTTCATTTGGAGTTACGATTTAATTTCTATGATTTTTAGAAGTTTAGGGTATTTTCTGAAAACAAATAAATCATTTAGATTTATTTAAATTCTAGAAAAGGCTTTGTGACGTCAGAGTGACATCATCACTAAATCAACAAGTCAAAGGCGACAGCCCGGGTCAAACCTGACCATCTGGGCCCACTAGTAAATGACTTAGTGTTGCCTAGGGTCACAAACAGGTGGGGGCGGGTCAACGGACACGTCAGCACAGTCAACCCTGACGCATGGGTCCCACTTGGTTATAAACTAATCAAACAGAAAAATAAACCTGGTGTTAATTAGGCGTGGTGCCTAGCTGACTGTGTCACTGGAGGCTTTAATTAGTGGGTCATTAGCCACTAATGATGCCCATGTCGGCGGCTAAATGCTGGCGCTAAGCACACCACGACGGCGCTCGCCAGTAGGGCGATTCCGGCCATTAGAGCTCGCGCTCTTGTGCTCTACGGAACCAGCGCGATGAAGCGCTTTGGATGGTGCTCTTTTCTGGTCGTGGGGATGCGGAGTAGTCAACGGTGTCGAGGTTTGGCGGCGGCCGGAGTTCGGACGTCGACGAAACCGATGTCGCAGCGCGCGGGGAAAAACTGCAATTAGTACCTACAGGTTAACCACGTGCTCACGAGGCCAACGGCCGTATGCATGGGACCAGTTGGTCACCGGAGCCTTGTCGACGACAAGCTCGAGCGGCGGCGCATTTTGGCGCAGGCGACGCGGTGGCTACAGCATGGAAACCACGCAAGGGAGAGGGGTGTTCGGGACAGGAGCTCACGGTGAGCACGCTGGGCAGGTCGACGAGCTCGGGGAAGCACTGGAGCGAATGGAGCAGCGAGGGGGATCTCCCGCGGCTGGCGATGATGACGTTGAAGATGGCGATGTTGTGGGGCGTCCGGTGTCGCGTGTGTCCTCGAGGAGGCATAGACGACGGAGGCGGAGCTCCTGGACGTGTTGGGGGGCTAGGCGGTGGCTGTGGCCGCGGCGAACGGCATCGGTGGCGATGGTGGCGCTCGGGCACGAGGTGCAGAGCGAGAGAGAGGAGGGGATGAGGACGAGGGAGTGGGCGAGAGGGTCTGGGTGATGCGTGGCGTCGTCCAGATGCATCGGGGCAGCGGCGGGAAGCAGGACGTGGCACGGCGCGTGGTCGCGTGCGTCGAACATGCGCCTCTCATCCTTCTGGCGAGAGGAGGGAGATGACTGGCAGAGCTAGTGGGCTAGGCCACCAGCTGGGCCGCCAGGTGGGCTGCTAGTATAGGTAAGAGGTAAGGCCCAGGTACTTCTCTCCTTCTCTCTTATTTCTGTTTTCTAATTTGCTTTTCTGTTTTTGATTTAGTAATTATACTAAACCATTCTAATTTACTAGCAGCCCTCAAATGTTTTCAGAATTATTAAAGCATTTAAAATATTTATAGCCATTAAATGCTCCAATTCGAATACTTATGATTTAATCCAAAAACATTAAATGACCTAGGAAAAATGTGCAGCATTTTTGTCAGAGGTTTTCACCAGTTTCAAAAATGATGAACTTTTTCTGCAGTTAGTTTGGGTTTATTGAAAATATTTTTAACTTGAAACTAGTTGAGTTCCAATAGGTGCTACGGTTTGAACATCCCCAATTTCAAATTCATTTAAACTTAGACATGATTCATGCTCACTGATGTAACTAGTTACAAACAATTCTAGGGTTGTGACAGTTAGCAACCGAACATGTATCAAATACCCAGGCACTACTGCGAGCATTAGTAAGGTACACATCAATAACATGTATATCAAATATACGTTTAACTTTGCCATCCTTCTTATCCGCCAAATACTTGGGGCAGTTCCGCTTCCAGTGACCAGTTCCTTCGCAGTAGAAGAACTCAGTCTCGGGTTAAGGTCCAGACTTGTGTTTCTTCACTTGAGCAGCAACTGGCTTGCTGTTCTTCTTGAGTTCCCCTTCTTCCCTTTACCTTTTTTCTTGAAACTGGTGGTCTTGTTGACCATCAACACTTGATGCTCCTTCTTGATTTCTACCTCCGCAGCTTTTAGCATTGCGAAGAGCTCAGGAATCGTCTTATCCATCCCTTGCATATTATAGTTCATCACGAAGCTCTTGTAGCTTGGTGGCAGTGATTGAAGAGCTCTGTCAATGACACTATCATCAGGAAGAATAACTCCCAGTTGAGTCAAGTGGTTGTGGTACAGACATTCTAAGCATATGTTCACTGACAGAACTATTGTCCTCCATCTAGTAGCTATATAACTTATTGGAGACTTCATATCTCTCAATCCGGGCATTTGCTTGAAATATTAACTTCAACTCCTGGAACAGCTCATATGCTCCATGACGTTCAAAAAATCGTTGAAGTCCCAGTTCTAAGCGTAAAGCATGGCACACTTAACTATCGAGTAGTCATCAGCTTTGCTCTGTCAGGTGTTCATAACATCTGGCGTTGCTCCTGCAGCGGGTTTGTCACCTAGCGGTGCTTCCGGGACGTAATTCTTCTGTGCAGCAATGAGGATAATGCTCAAGTTACGGACCCAATCCATGTAGTTGCTACCATCATCTTTCAACTTAGCTTTCTCTAGAAACGCATTAAAATTCAACGGAACAACAACACGGGCCATCTATCTAAAACAACATAGACATGCAAAATACTATAAGGTACTAAGTTGATGATAAATTAAAGTTCAATTAATCAAATTACTTAAGAACTCCCACTTATATAGACATTTCTCTAATCATCTAAGTTATCACGTGATCCATTTCAACTAAACCATGTCCGATCATCACATGAGATGGAGTAGTTTTCAATGGTGAACATCACTGTGTTGCTCATATCTACTATATGATTCATGCTCGACCTTTCGGTCTCCAGTGTTCCAAGGCCATATCTGCATATGCTAGGCTCGTCAAGTTTAACCCGAGTATTCTGCGTGTGCAAAACTAGCTTGCACCCGTTGTATGTGAAGGTAGAGCTTATCACACCAGATCACCACGTGGTGTCTCGGCACGACAAACTATAGCAACGCTGCATACGCAGGGAGAAAACGTATTCCTTGAAATTTAGTGAGAGATCATCTTATAATGCTACCACCGAACTGAGAAAAATAATATGCATAAAGGATAAACATCACATGCAATCAATATAAGTGATATGATATGGCCATCATCATCTTGTGCCTTTGATCTCCATCTCCAAAGCACCGTAATGATCACCATTGTCACCGGCTTAACACCTTGATCTCCATCGAAGCATCTTTGTCATCTCGCCAACTATTTCCTCTACGACTATCGCTAGCGTAGAATGATAAAGTAAAGCAATTACATGGCGATTGCATTTCATACAATAAAGCAACAACCATATGGCTCCTGCCAGTTGCCGACAACTGTGTTACAAAACATGATCATCTCATACAATAAAATTTAGCATCATGTCTTGACCATGTCACATCACAACATGCCCTGCAAAAACAAGTTAGACGTCCTCTACTTTGTTGTTGCATGTTTTACGTGGCTGTTACGGGCTGAGCAAGAACCGTTCTTACCTAGGCATCAAAAACCACAACGCGGTATAGTGATTGATTTTTGATCTTCAGAAAGAACCCTGTTCATTGAATCCGATTCAACTAAAGGTGGAGAAACATACACCCACTAGCCACCTACGTGCGAAGCACATCAGTAGAACCAGTCTCGCGTAAGCGTACGCGTAATGTCGGTCTGGTCCGCTTCATCCAACAATGCCACTGAATCAAGAATCAACTAGTGACCGCAAGCAATATGTATATACCCATGCCCACAACTCCTTTGTGTTCTACTCGTGCATATAACATCTACACATAAACCTAGCTCGGATGCCACTGTTTGGGAACGCAGTAATTTCAAAAAAATTCCTATGCACACGCAAGATCATGCTGATGTATTGCAACGAGAGGGGAGAGTATCGTCTACGTACCCCCATAGACCATAAGCAGAAGCGTTATGACAACGTGGTTGATGTAGTCGTACGTCTTCATGATTGATCGATCTAGCACCGAAGGTACGGCACCTCCGCGATCTGCACACGTTAAACTCGGTGACGTCCCGCAAACTCACGATCCAGTAGAGCTTCGAGGGAGAGTTTCGCCAGAACGATGGCGTGGTGACGGTGATGATGATGCTACCGGAATAGGGCTTCGCCTAAGCACCGCTACGATATAACCAATGTGGATTATGGTGGAGGGGGGCACCGCACACGGCAAAAAGATCAATGATCAACTTGTGTGTCCATGGGGTGCCACCCAACCTGGGGGAGCTTCTTGCTACACGGAAGCAGCGCAGATCTGGCGAAAGAACTGCTTGGTGTGACGGTTCGAGGGAGGCACCTACGAGCCGCCGAGGAGGGCTGCGTCGGCTAGGGGCGCCGGTGCCGCGACGCGTGCGACGAAGGGGCCACATAGCTCGTCCCAAGATGCCACTAAGGATCCCGGGAGCGTGATCAGCCAGGCGCGCGGTGCACCAGCGAGGGCCGTGGGAAGCCAGTTGGCCATGACCTTGTCATCGCACCCAGCCTTTAGGACGGCCTCTACTTGTGCCAGCAGGAAGGTCGTCGGGTCCACCACGCCGTCGTAACACGGTGGCATCTCCGGCTTGAACTTGGGCGGCCATTGCACCTGTTGCAAGGCGGGGGCAAAGGCTCTGAGCCCCCTGGCGCCGTCGTGTGCGTCCGTCATCCCAGCCGAAGAAGCAATACCAGTCACGGGGACAGGCGCGGCGGTGGTGGAGCGTGGGTCGATGAAAATAAAGCTTCAGCGCATCCCTACCTGGCACGCCAAATGTTGGATTTCGGGTTCTGGCAAAACCCTTGAGGTTCGAACAGTGGGTGCGCACGAAGATCTTTCCCCCCAACTCACGCTCTCGCAACGATCTTAGAACCTAACTCGCCGAACCCGGAGAACAAAGGACACAAGGTTGATACTGGTTCGAGCCACCGATGTGGTGTAATACCCTACTCCAGTGTGGTGTGGTGGATTGCCTCTGGGGCTGAGGACGAACAAGTACAAGGAAAGAACAGCCTCCCGAGGAGAGGTGTTCTTGAGGGTGCAAAATGGATCTCTCCTCTCTATGGTGATGGCTAGTCCTATTTATAGAGGCCATGGCCCTCTTCCCAAATGTAGGCGGGAAGGGAGCCAACAACGGCCAAATTTCAAGGGAGACAACTAGTACAAGTTATCCTGACAAAAGGTGGTCTTCGCCTACCAAAGGCACTTGTTGTGACGTCGTCCTGGGCTCCATGGTGACCTCCGTCCTGCCGTCCTGCTGGTCTTGGTCTTGTTGCACCAATATGGAAACCTTTACCTGATGCCTCGGGACTCCTCACATGCGCCTGCCCCTTTAGCACCTAAGAGGAAAGGAGGACACTGCGCATGCTGGCGCCTACCTGGTGCCCGTCTGGCCTTGGTCATCATGGCTTGTGTCATAGGAACCTCGCGAGGTGCCCCTTGCCTTGATCTCTCCGCCCCTCACGAGCCATCCTAGTGAGGCTGTCCCCGAGGAGGTCTTGCATCGTCCGCCTCGTGAGGCTTGGCCCTTCGCGAGGGTCTTGAGTGTTTGCTGGTGAATATGGGCCATACAGGGCCGCTGGTGGAGCCACGCCGTGGGCCGCAGTCAGGCAAGTCTGGGGACCCCCGTTCCCAGGACGTCGACAAATACGGCCACGTATGTACATCCGGGTGGGGTCTCGAACGCAAGACCTCCTCGGGGACAGAATGGAGAAACTACGTCGTCGTCGTGTTGATCGGGAGACAACCGGCTTGGACGGAACAACCGATCGAAACGAGGCCTAGTGTACCGCAGAACGGAGGAAATAGCCTTGTGTTCGACCGGCCACGATCAAAACGGGATCTTGTGTACCGCAAAACGGAGGAAACAGACTTCTCTTGGACCTCCTACGGTCGAAACGGGGTTCTATTGATCGGGAGGGGTGTGGCGTACCGCAAAACGGAGGAAACAGACTTGTGTTGGAGTGCTACGGTCGAAACGGGGGTCCTGTTCATCGGGAGGGGTGTGGCATACCGCAAAACAGGACTCCACGGGATACTGTTCATCTCTACCGTTGACTGCCTCCATGGGCTACTGTTCATCCACAGTCGACCTCCTCCAGCCTCCACCTGCGACTGTTCAGACACGGCGTCTCCGTTCTTGCCTCCACCTATGACTGTTCATCCATGGGCTCCTGTTCATCCAGCCTGAATCGCTCCTCCACCGGCTACTGTTCAACCAGCCCTCTCCACGAGATCCTGTTCAACCACCCCTCCACGGGCTACTGTTCATCCAGCCCTCCACCGGCTACTTTTCAACCAGCCCTCCACGGGGTCGTCCTATTCATCCAGCCCTCCACGGGGTCCTATTCATCCACCCCCAACCGGCCGGATCGATCGCGGTCCTGTTCATCCAGTGGCAACACC
>NC_041386.1:206691561-206697838 GCF_002162155.2 Triticum dicoccoides | reverse complement strand
ATTGTTCATCGAGGGACAAAGGCGGCAGGGTTCGATCGGCTTCAGTTAGCAGGAGTAGCGAAGGAATCACTCGGGTTCAGTTAACAGCAAAGGATCGATCGCTCGGGTTCAGTAACGTAGATAGTGTAATCGCTCGGGTTCAGTTAGAGCCCAACGCCTCACTCGAGTTCAGTTAGAGCCCAACACCTCGCTTGGGTTCAATTAGAGCGCAACGCCTCATGTACACGCACGTATGTGTACAAGAGAAACGTGCAAACCTCCGTGCATCGCTCGGCCCCGACCACCCATCGTAACCGGGAACTCCCTGATATTTTCCTCGCCCTCGCTTCTACCACAGTTTTTTCCATCATGGATGGCCCAAAGAATGTCATGCAGCTGCTCTTCGGCCCGCCCAGGACAAAAAACCCATTTTCTGTCATGATTTTTGTGTCATAGAAGTAGGAGCCCATCACATGTATGATGATACTGGGTTTTGTCACAATTATCGTCATAGAAGTGTCATAAGCAGGACAGAGTTTTTTTTCGTTTGGCCCAAAATGTCACAGATATGTCTTTTTTTAGTGCACACAGTCATCTTCCCTTTATAATTGTACCACTAACTTTCTCTCGTGCATGCATGCACACACACTACCACTCGACATTATCCATTGCACACATGCAATCTTTTTCTTCAGGTCGGTCTCCCATTCTTGCACACACACACACACCTCCCCCTCTTCATCATACCGGACATTCATTATCTCTCATGTGCATGCGCAACGATCGATATTCCTCTATGTGTGTGTGTATATAGCTAGGTCTTTCGTAGTTTTCCACACAAACCGATCAATCTATATATCTAGTGAGGTCTCACCCTCTTTCCCACGCACACATCAATCAATCTATACCTCTCTGAATAGGCTTACATAGCTAATACACCCACATTAATTATATATCAAACACCCCCCCTCTCGTCATCCATGCCTTCCGTTTGATCTCCCAGACGCGCGAACAGTGCCAAAGACAGGGGCAGCAAGGGCCCTGCCCTCCTAGCATCACTATATTTTGAGGCTAATATGAATGTGATTAGTAGATCAATTGCTGGTAAAATGGCTTAAGTTGATGAATTGGCCCTCCTCGTAAAGGATTAGCAATGCTTGGCCCCCCTAGCTCATTTATTTTTCATGGCTCGGCCACTTCACGCAACAACGCACGTTCTCGCCCCCTCTCTTTAAATATCGATATCGCACTTGTGCACTCCTTCATAGTCTCCCTCCACTTGGCCCCTCTCACCATCTTCCTGCCCCCCACCAGATTTTTCCACATGTACAATCTAGAAGACTCCATTGTTGAACTTAAGCATAATGAACAAACCTCAAAACACAAGTGCTTCTCCTTTGTTCTAGAATCTTCCGTATCATAACTGCCCAAACTTTTTTTCTAGTTGAATGGCCATTTTTTTTTACTTTATGTTTTACAACGCATAATTAGATGAATCATAAAATAGATTAACTTTTTTCTAAAAACTAATTGATTTTGAATGAGATGAACTATATGAATTAAATGAATGTCTACATCATGCATATATGACTCAAAGCTTACATGCTATAGTGTGGTATTTATTCATAATTTGGTTGCCAAATCTGATGCGTGCAATGCACGTGTACCTTCACTGGTGCGTGTCGGTCCTAAACAAATGGTTTAAAACCCCTTTCCGCGACGGCATTTGGAACCATTGCCAAGTGAGTGTGGGCGATAGGTGGGTCCTTCCCACATGACCCAAAAATCGTCGGGGATAGGGCCCCTACAGTACTCCTACTCGTTTCTGCTCACATTGCCATCGCAGTCGGTATTCTGTGGTGCTACGTTTATGATGCGCGGCCCATCACAAACGGTTCACTATTATAGAACATGTATGATGCGCGACCCATCACAAACGGTTCACCGTTAAAAAGATTAGCTAATCGTCACACGAGTGTTGGACAGGATTACGAAATGTCGGACCGTCGTAACGTCGCCGTACACGACAACTATTGCACACGCTATTCTGTGGTGCAACGTTTACGATGCATACTTCATCAGAAACAATTCATGGTTGTGAATCGTGTACGATAAGGCAACTAACACAAACGTTTAGTTTGCTCGCACCGTTTGTGATATTGTGTGACATCGCACACGCTTTGCAAACGGCAACTGTGTGCATGCTTGCACACATTTCCTCTCTGTGAATCGTCTCCGATTATGGTGCATATTGCAAACGTTTGTGTTTTACCAACCGCGTGTGCTGTAACAACCTAGAGAGCGTAGTTTCACCATAATTTAATTCTTCTTTTCCAAATTGTATCGGATTTGGATTTGAATTTGAATGTATGCTATAGCTTTATTCTTATCCATTAGGTTCAAACAACCAATGCATTATTCGGTTCATATGTACATATGTTCAAGAATTACATAAGAACCAAATAAAGAATGATGAATCATAGTTGTATACTTGTAGTATTAAAGACGATAAAGAAAGAGGCGAAATATATTCTGGTTGCTGAACAAGGTGAAGCAGAATGCCCATATTGTGCCATCCTCCATGCAGAAGGCACGCACGACTCTAGTCCAACCCCTTGTGATGGCCGACGGCCCATCCTTCATGGTCTTTATGAAAATATCTAGATAATCATCATGTTCCGGTAGAAATACTTTAACCTTTGTATGCCCACCAATCATGTAGTTTGAGAGGTAGTCTTAAGTAAATTGCTTTGCAAGCACTACAAAGGAAAAAAGATTCAGACATTGTCATCTAACACAACTCATTACGGGCAGTAAAAATAAGGCTGCAGAGTTCTTACTTACCATCCTGCAGTTAGATATTTTCTTGGATAAAGTGTAAACAAATAGTTTAATTGCCATCTTTGGACCCATTTTACTAACAATCTTTATCAACTTCCTCACTTGATGCTAGTTCATCGATATCTCATTGCCCCATACGCAGAAACGGTCGGAACGTGGATCTTTACCAATCACATATGTACCTAAAAGCACCAAGTTAATATTAGAAGATAAACAACAATTGCACAATGATGTAGTACAACACTCTTTTATAATATGTCTATATACATCTGTATGTGGTAGTCCATTTGAAATCTCTAAAAAGACAAATATTTAGGAACGGAGGGAGTATCTTATAACATCCAATATACTCACATATTAGATGAATTAACATCTTATATTATGGGCCGGAAGGAGTTTAGTTCATTCTTACAAATTATCTACTGTTGTATCCACGGGTTACAGTTAGTTTGAGCTAGTTCGGGCTCAAATAGCCCTAAAGTATATCTAAACATGAGGGATAGTTTGAGCTAGTTGCATCTATAACCAAGAGGTGCTAATTGGGGCTAGTTCTCCTAGTGCATTTATTGTCAATCTAACCCTGCCGTCCAAACAACTCTTTGGATGGAATTAGTTTAGGGTTAGTAATGATCAACAAACTAACTCTAACCTCTAGCTAAGTTGAGTATCCAAACAGGGATGTGTTGTTGTTGTTGCTGCCGCTCTTCTACGTATTTCTAGACAACATTAGAGCATTAATGTAACACTGTTCCTTGTTTCTATGTAGCCTAGGATAGCATATTTAGACATTAAGTACAGTGCATGTTGCTATGTAGCCTAAGATATATTACATATGGCCCTAGTTAACCTATGGAAAAATGGGTTGTAGATATATTCGGTTAAATGTCTGATTCATTGATCAGTCCTTTATCAGCCACCGGACTATATGGTACCAGCTACCGATATCCTGAACAGTGAGCAGATATAAGCCATTGGGATGAAACTAACCTCGACGGAAAAGAGCAGTCGTTCCCAAAATTACACATGGTAGACAATTGTCCTGTGTAGGTACATCAAGAAGCATGTTAAGCACAATAGGCTAAACATCAACCAAAATTACAAATGGCAGACAAAATAATCTCCAAAAGATAGCTTCAGTGTCCAGGTTTAAGCACGCTAGTAAAGCAAAACAAGTGGAAAGGTGTGCTAACTGCAACATGCCAAACATTTAACAACAAGCAAACACGGTCATTCAAACTGCTATTGTGCCGGTCTAAGTACACTGGTTATGGTTAAATAAAAATGGAAAGGCGTGTTAACTACTAGATGCAGCAACTAAATGTACTCATTCATAGTGGTATTGTTGAAACTGGTACTGATGAAATTGAACTGCACAATTCATACTTGCACATATAGAACATCACGTTGTGAATAACTGGAATAAACAAGGCATACTATGAACAACCAAAGATAGCATTTGAAACTGAACATATGCTAACGACAAACACCAAACAATCAAAAAACTTTAAAAGAGGCATATGCTAGCTATAACAGGCTTAACAGCAAGCAAATATATGCATTCCTATTGGTATGTTTAAAACTGGAGTGATGAAATGTACTACACAATAAATAATTGCACATGTAGAGCATCACATTGTGAACAACTGAAATAAATAAGGCATACTGCAAACAACCAGATATACCAATTAAAACTAGACATATTCTCACTACACTACAAAAGGGACTCAACAAAACAAATCATGGGTTTCCCCTTGTGAAGAGGCACAACAAAACAAATCATGGGTTTCCTCACTTGTCATGGATGGGTTGGTTCCAGTGGGAAGAGCATGGACCCTGGATGTGCTCCATGTTGTCGCAGATGGGCTCCTTCCCCTTGGAAGAGCATGGTTGTAGGGTTCCCTTCCGGATGTCGCAGATGGGTGCTTTGCCCTTGGAAGAGCAGATTGGCTATTTCCCCTTGGAAGAGACGTCCAGCGTGCCCTCCTCGTGGTCACCGTTGATGAGGTCAGACTTGGAAGCTGTGGATCCCAAGCCAACATCACAGAGCTTTTCATTAAAAAAATGATATATGGGGCTCGATGGCGATGTAGAATGGAAAATTGTTGACATCGAGCCAGAGGAGATCAGCGGCGGGGCCATGGATGAGATCGATGGCTATTGAACCCGAGGGGATGGGGGTCGGCCACTTAACCTGTGACACATCCAGCCTCAGGGCATCGTTGTCGATGACCTTGATGTTGTAGCCGGCGGATGAGACATGCCCGCATACTCTAGCCTGCTGCTTGAGTGCCTGCTGCCAGTAATGGTCTTCAGCTTCCTCGGCGATGTTGGGTGAAGAGACGGCTATACAACAATTTTGGGCCAGTCGCTCCTCGAGCTCCATCGGAAGCATAGCCGGGCTTAGGCTACGATGCTCTGGAGTGGGGGATGGGGATGGGGATCTATGGGAAAGGGGGCATTTGGCAGGCGTCGTCTAAGAAACTCAGGGTGGCCTGGGTATGGAGATCAGTGGGTAAGCTGCACGGGCAAACCGGCAGATGTTGACAATGGAGGCCTTGCAGCGGCGGCGGCGGGGACTTTGCTAGGGTTTCGAGCGAGGGAGGGGGTGTGTGTGTGTGCGCATGCCCGAGGAGGTTTTGGTGTGTGTGTGTGTGTGTAGGGGGGCACGGGGTGTTTGAGGAAATGACACGGTACTGAAAATTTCACTACGTCGGAGTCAAATGCGGGAGTGAAATGCCGGGATATTGAAAATTTTGATGATAGTGCATCGCACATGGTCCAGAGATAACAACCGTGTGTCATATAACAGAAAAACCCTCGAGGCGGGCAGATATTTTCTAGGGATGCAGGCGGGATTGGGAACAAGAAACATCCCACACGGTTCGGAGATAACAACCATGTGTTATGAAACAGAGAACCCTTGAGGCGGGCAGATATTTTTGAGAGGGGGAGCCTCATGGAGCCCAATGTACTGTGCGGATGTGTGCGTGATAGGTGCACTGGCATGCCACACGGTTAGTTTGAGTGAACCGTGTCTGTTGCATCATCCGACTTTGCTAACGTTCATAAATTTGGCGAAAAATGACACGAGAGAGGGTCAGAACACGAACACACTTGCATGTGGACAAAATTTATGTATCAAAAGGGTGGTTTGATTTTCAAATACCAAATGCAACTTTGATATGGCACCTCTATCACAAAGCGCATGGTATTGCTTGCCCTCAACCACCTCGTGTTGGCATGAAGTGAATCTTAAGCTATGAATGCATGCCCCCTCCCCCTGAACCGAGGTTCACCTATCAAAGTGCGAAGTAGCTAGCAGCCCCCCTCCTCCCTTGTGTCGGCACTAAGGAAATCCAAAGCTATGAATGCATGCCCCCCAACCGTGGTTCACCCTAGAAAAGTGCGAAGTAGCTAGCAGCCCCCTCCCTCGTGTCGGCATGAAGGGAATCCTAAG